>NW_023997355.1:0-23105 GCF_015586225.1 Lucilia sericata | reverse complement strand
AACTAACTAACTAACTAACTAACTACTAACTAACTACTAACTAACTAACTAACTAACTAACACTACTAACTAACTACTACTAACTAACTAACTAACTAACTAACGAACTAACTAACTAACTAACTAACTAACTAACTAACTACTAACTAACTAACTAACTAACTACTAACTAACTAACTAACTAACTAACTAACTAACTAACTAACTAACTAACTAATACTCTAACTAACTAACTCGTTTTAACATAAATTTACAAAAAAAAATATTTTTTATAGGACATTTTTGAAAATTTTTAGGGACTGTTTTTTTTAGATTTGATTTCTTTAATTTTTAAAATTTTCGTTTTTATAGAATTTCTGTTTAAAATATTTATATGTATGTATCAAATTAAAAAAAAAAACATATTTTATCATGATAAAAATGACTACATAAATTTTCGTATACAAATACGATACATATTATATATAAAAATAAATTACAATTTGAATAAGAAATTTTCTTTAAACTTATTTTTTTTTACAAAATTTTACGTTATTATTTTTTTAATTTATTTTTATAGGTAATTTACTTTTTTTTAATTAATTTTTATGGAAATTTTTAGGTATCAAAATTTAAAATATTTGTAAATGTTATCATGATAACAGTAAACCTACTTTATTAAATTTTAAGTTTTAAATATTTGATTATTACACTACATTTCCTACTAATCCCCTAGTTGGTGTTAAAATGTTATCATCATCTACGGCCCTTAAACTTTAACTATAAATTAACATTTTATATTTTTTTATAACTTAAAAATGTTGTAAGCTCTTAAATTTATAAGTATTTTTAAGCATAAGCAAACTAAAATGTTTATTATTTTTATTTGCCAATAAAATTTAATATTAAATTACACTCACTCATTCCTACAATCAATCCATCTAACACTAATCCAGCTTACATAGAGATATGCATATTTCTTTTTTGTGGCCATAAACATAAAGACAAGACAACAAAAACAGAGAATTTAATAAAATTTTATGACATGAACTAAAATTTCATAACATTGAGAAGCTTAAAAGTAGATAATAATCTTATTTACTTACTCCTTTCAATATTTCCATTTTTCCAGATGTAAGTAAATGTTAGCAAAAAAAAAAAAGAAAACTTCAAACAAATATTGGAAAAAGAAAATTCTTTAAATTCATATTTTCCACTTCATTGATATTATTTCGCATACCAACAACCAACCACTAAAACAATGAGGGAAAAAATATATTGGAAAAATTTAAATATAAAAGAACGTGCAACAGCTGCTGAGCTGGCGGCTGGGCAGGCATACAAGTTGGCTTGTTGACTGGTATATTTTGCAACTGACAACACACTTTCCTAAAATTACAAAAAACTATTTCCTCAAATTCATGTTTTTTTAATAGGCGAGCGTATATGAGTATCGAAAATCCTTGTGCGAACCAATCTAATAAAATAAAACATCATTCGTTTTTTTGTTAAAAAAGGAAACAAGTTACACCCAACAACGAAAATTTTTGCAGAATTTTTCACAAAATTTTCTTTCTGCAGGATTTCTTTGTATAGGAAAAACTTTCATAAAATTTTCTTTCTATAGGAAAAACTTTCATAAAATTTCCTTTCTATAGGAAATTTCCACAAAATTTCCTTTCTATAGGAAATTTTCACCAAATTTCCTTTCTATAGGAAATTTTCACCAAATTTCCTTTCTATAAGAAATTTTCACAAAATTTCCTTTCTATAAGAAATTTTCACAAAATTTCCTTTCTATAGGAAATTTTCAGAAAATTTCATTCCTATAGGAAATTTTCAGAAAATTTCCTTTCTATAGGAAATTTTCACAAAATTTCCTTTCTATATAGGAAATTTTCATAAAATTTCCTTTCTATAGGAAATTTTCACAAAATTCCCTTTCTATAGGAAATTTTCACAAAATTTCCTTTCTATAGGAAATTTTCACAAAATTAACTTTCTATAGGAAATTTTCACAAAATTAACTTTCTATAGGAAATTTTCACAAAATTAACTTTCTATAGGAAATTTTCACAAAATTAACTTTCTATAGGAAATTTTCAAAAATTTCTTTTTATAGGAAATTTTTACAAAATTTCCTTTTTATAGGAAATTTTCACAAAATTTCCTTTTTATAGGAAATTTTCACAAAATTTCCTTTTAATAGGAAATTTTCACAAAATTTCCTTTTTATAGGAAATTTTCACAAAATTTTTCACAAAATTTCCTTTTTATAGGAAATTTTCATAAAATTTCCTTTCTCTAGGAATTTTTCATTTTATAGGAAATTAGAATTTCTTTTTATAGGAAATTTTCACAAAATTTCCTTTTATAGGAAATTTTCACAAAATTTCCTTTTTATAGGAAATTTTCACAAAATTTCCTTTTTATAGGAAATTTTCACAAAATTTCCTTTTTATAGGAAATTTCACAAAATTTCCTTTTTATAGGAAATTTTCACAAAATTTCCTTTTTATAGGAAATTTTCACAAAATTTCCTTTTTATAGGAAATTTTCACAAAATTTCCTTTTTATAGGAAATTTTCACAAAATTTCCTTTTTATAGGAAATTTTCACAAAATTTCCTTTTTATAGGAAATTTTCACAAAATTTCCTTTTTATAGGAAATTTTCACAAAATTTCCTTTTTATAGGAAATTTTCACAAAATTTCCTTTTTATAGGAAATTTTCACAAAATTTCCTTTTTATAGGAAATTTTCACAAAATTTCCTTTTATAGGAAATTTTCACAAAATTTCCTTTTTATAGGAAATTTTCACAAAATTTCCTTTTTATAGGAAATTTTCACAAAATTTCTTTTTATAGGAAATTTTCACAAAATTTCCTTTTTATAGGAAATTTTCACAAAATTTCCTTTTTATAGGAAATTTTCACAAAATTTCCTTTTTATAGGAAATTTCACAAATTTCCTTTTTATAGGAAATTTTCACAAAATTTCCTTTTTATAGGAATTTTCACAAAATTTCTTTTTATAGGAAATTTTCACAAAATTTCCTTTTTATAGGAATTTCAATCCACAAATATCACACAAATTTCCTTTTTATAGGAAATTTTTCACAAAATTTCCTTTTTATAGGAAATTTTCACAAAATTTCCTTTCTATAGGAAATTTTCACAAAATTTCCTTTCTATAGGAAATTTTCACAAAATTTCCTTTCTATAGGAAATTTTCACAAAATTTCCTTTCTATAGGAAATTTTCACAAAATTCCTTTTCTATAGGAATTTTCACAAAATTTCCTTTCTATAGGAAATTTTCACAAAATTCCTTTCTATAGGAAATTTTCACAAAATTTCTATAGGAAATTTTCACAAAATTCCTTTCTATAGGAAATTTTCATAAAATTTCCTTTCTATAGGAAATTTTCATAAATTTCCTTTCTCTAGGAAATTTGCATAAAATTTCCTTTCTCTAGGAAATTTGCAAAAAATTTCCTTTCTCTAGGAAATTTTTCATAAATTTCCTTTCTCTAGGAAATTTAATAAATTTCCTTCTCTAGGAAATTTTCATAAAATTTCCTTTCTCTAGGAAATTTCATAAAATTTCCTTTCTCTAGGAAATTTTCATAAATTTCCTTTCTCTAGGAAATTTTCATAAAATTTCCTTTCTCTAGGAAATTTTCATAAATTTCCTTTCTCTAGGAAATTTCATAAAATTTCCTTTCTCTAGGAAATTTTCATAAAATTTCCTTCTCTAGGAAATTTCATAAAATTTTCCTTTCTCTAGGAAATTTTCATAAAATTTCCTTTCTCTAGGAAATTTTC
This sequence comes from Lucilia sericata, assembly GCF_015586225.1. Classification (NCBI taxonomy): domain Eukaryota; kingdom Metazoa; phylum Arthropoda; class Insecta; order Diptera; family Calliphoridae; genus Lucilia; species Lucilia sericata. Next base: position 19,300 of record NW_023997355.1, on the reverse strand, counting down.
ATAAAATTTCCTTTCTCTAGGAAATTTTCATAAAATTTCCTTTCTCTAGGAAATTTTCATAAAATTCCTTTCTCTAGGAAATTTTCATAAATTTCCTTTCTCTAGGAAATTTTCATAAAATTTCCTTCTCTAGGAAATTTCATAAAATTTCCTTTCTCTAGGAAATTTTCATAAAATTTCCTTTCTCTAGGAAATTTTCATAAAATTTCCTTTCTCTAGGAAATTTTCATAAAATTTCCTTTCTCTAGGAAATTTTCATAAAATTTCCTTTCTCTAGGAAATTTTCATAAAATTTCCTTTCTCTAGGAAATTTTCATAAAATTCCTTCTCTAAGGAATTTTATAAAATTTCCTTTATCTAGGAAATTTTATAAATTTCCTTTCTCTAGGAAATTTTCATAAAATTTCCTTTCTCTAGGAAATTTTCATAAAATTTCCTTTCTCTAGGAAATTTTCATAAAATTTCCTTTCTCTAGGAAATTTTCATAAAATTTCCTTTCTCTAGGAAATTTTCATAAAATTTCCTTTCTCTAGGAAATTTTCATAAAATTTCCTTCTCTAGGAAATTTTCATAAAATTTCCTTTCTCTAGGAAATTTTCATAAAATTTCCTTTCTCTAGGAAATTTTCATAAAATTTCCTTTCTCTAGGAAATTTTCATAAAATTTCCTTTCTCTAGGAAATTTTCATAAAATTCCTTTCTCTAGGAAATTTTCATAAAATTTCCTTTCTCTAGGAAATTTTCATAAAATTTCCTTTCTCTAGGAAATTTTCATAAAATTTCCTTTCTCTAGGAAATTTTCATAAAATTTCCTTTCTCCAGGAAATTTTCAAAAAATTTCCTTTCTATAGGAAATTTTTACAAATTTTCCTTTCTATAGGAAATTTTCACAAAATTTCCTTTCTATAGTTAATTCTCACAAAATTTCCTTTCTATAGTAAATTTTCACAAAATTTCCTTTCTATAGGAAATTCTCACAAAATTTCCTTTCTATAGTAAATTCTCACAAAATCTCCTTTCTATAGGAAATTCTCACAAAATTTCCTTTCTATAGTAAATTCTCACAAAATCTCCTTTCTATAGGAAATTCTCACAAAATTTCCTTTCTATAGTAAATTCTCACAAAATCTCCTTTCTATAGGAAATTTTCATAAAATTTCCTTTCTATAGGAAATTTTCACAAATTTTCCTTTCTATAGGAAATTTTCACAAAATTTCCTTTCTGTAGGAAATTTTCACAAAATTTCCTTTCTATAGTTAATTCTCGAAAAATTTCCTTTCTATAGTAAATTTTCACAAAATTTCCTTTCTATAGGAAATTTTCACAAAATTTCCTTTCTATAGGAAATTTTCACAAAATTTCCTTTCTATAGGAAATTTTCACAAAATTTCCTTTCTATAGGAAATTTTCTCAATATTTGCTTTCTATAGGAAATTTTCTCAATATTTGCTTTCTATAGGAAATTTTCACAAAATTTCCTTTCTATTAGAAATTTTAACAAAATTTCCTTTTATAGTATGAAGAATTTTTTAGGTATTTTTTATGTTGTTGTCCAATTGTTGGATTTTGTTTTTCCACTTGAAAACAACTATTGAAACTATTGAAGCGTTAGATGTGCTCAAACACTAATGGAATCTGTGTTTGAATAATTGTGTGAAATTCTAATGCCTCAGACACAATATTTTGTTCAAGCCCTTAGTTTTATATGACCATAAAAAAACATATTTGTTTTTCATGTTTTTTTTAAAACTACGAATAGATGATGTCAGGAAATGTGGTAAAAAAATTCTATAAATGTTGTTGGTTGAAATATTTATTTTTAATAAATTCTATATATTTTAGCTAAAAGAATTATATTTAACATGACATTTGTTTTATTTAATATGAATTCATTCGAGTGGAACCGAGGTTGGTATTGGAAAAATGAAAATAAGAGTTTTGTTGTAGAAATAATAATAAAAGATTTTCGTCAGAGAGATTTTTCTAACAGAGCAAATAATACAAATTTATTAATTCTAGTTTAATATGTTAATAAAACACCCTCAAAAAATGATGTTCTTTTTTATTCCCATTTGACCCAGTTGCACCCAAGACACTTGTTTTATCTATAAAAATATTTTAAAAATTATTAAAAATTCTATTTAAATGATTGTGACAACTCAACATTTCATTTCTAGTTAAAAATTTCAAACAAAAATTTATTCTAAATTTTTAGTAAAATTAAAAAAAAATTTAAAATTCTTTTAAAAAACTTTAAACTTGATTTCCTCAATACTAATTCACAAAATAAAATGTCCAGAATTTTGTTATCTTTACCCTCTGCATGGTCAAAGTGTCTACCATTACTATATCAAAGGCAGCGTCATTTTGCCTCGGATATCAAGGGCAGTTGGAATGAGGCACCTGTATGTGAAGAACATAAAATGCCAAAAGCCAAACAAAAATGTCATCCCAAGCAAGTCAGCTGTGCAGGCAGCTTAAGTGCTTGCGGTAGATCAGATTGGCCTAAATGTGGAGAACCTGATATAAAACCTCCCACACACTTAACCTGCTGCTGTGATCGTAGTCTTAGCAAGCCGCCCTGTGAACCGCCTGCAAAAAAGAAACGTAAACGTCGTGATAAAGAAGAAGATAAACCATTTATATCCATGTGGGAAACATGTGGGGTAGAACAACAATGTCCCGCTTTAATACCGCGTCTCGATGAAAGCCACTACGAATCATCGGATAAAACTAAAAGAGTTTATACCCAAACGTGGAAATCTTGCCAACCAGTGGTTAGAAAACGAAAAGTTTGTTGCTTCAATGAAATGTGCATGTTACCTCCCTTGGTAAAGAGACCTAAATGTGAAAGCCCCCAAACCGCTAAAGAAAAGGATAGTGAGCAGCTAAAATTAGACTATAATGTTTTAAAAAAGTGTATGGAAAAACTTCCCGAAAATCCCAATACCAGACGCATAAATAAATGTCATAAAATTAATATGCCCTGTTGTCGTAAAGTGGCTGCAATTATTAAGTGTCATCGTAATCGTATGCGATCCAAGTGTTTAAAAGAATGCTGTCCTCATCCCAGCTTTTCAGAATGTCAACATCCCAAGTTAAAGAAAGGACCACCTGTGGAGTGTCGCTGTTCACATTTCGTGAATCAATGTGAAACGAATCGTTTTGCCATACGCAAGAAACAATTTAATATTCCACCTGCTTTGCCAGCCTGGCCACCCAAAGAGAGACCGAAGTAAACTGTAATAGGATCAAACCCTTCAGAATGTAGAGTTGCAGAGATAAACTAAATATTAAACATTATATTTTGTGAATAAAGTTCATTGAAATTTTAAGAAATGTTTAATAAAATTAAAAAATAAGTTAAAATACAAATTAAATTTCAATAAGAAACTTTGATTATTAGAAATTTTCAGGAATTTTTAATAACATTTCATCTATAGTCTAGACTATAGTCTAGTCTATAGTCTAGTCTATAGTCTAGTCTATAGTCTAGTCTATAGTCTAGTCTATAGTCTAGTCTATAGTCTAGTCTAGAGTCTAGTCAATAGTCTAGTCTATAGTCTAGTCTATAGTCTAGTCTATAGTCTAGTCTATAGTCTAGTCTATAGTCTAGTCTATAGTCTAGTCTATAGACTAGTCTATAGTCTAGTCTATAGACTAGTCTATAGTCTAGTCTATAGTCTAGTCTATAGTCTAGTCTATAGTCTAGTCTATAGTCTAGTCTATAGTCTAGTCTATAGTCTAGTCTATAGTCTAGTCTATAGTCTAGTCTATAGTCTAGTCTATAGTCTAGTCTATAGTCTAGTCTATAGTCTAGTCTATAGTCTAGTCTATAGTCTAGTCTATAGTCTAGTCTATAGTCTAGTCTATAGTCTAGTCTATAGTCTAGTCTATAGTCTAGTCTATAGTCTAGTCTATAGTCTAGTCTATAGTCTAGTCTATAGTCTAGTCTATAGTCTAGTCTATAGTCTAGTCTATAGTCTGGTCTATAGTCTAGTCTATAGTCTAGTCTATAGTCTAGTCTATAGTCTGGTCTATAGTCTAGTCTATAGTCTAGTCTATAGTCTAGTCTATAGTCTAGTCTATAGTCTAGTCTATAGCCTAGTCTATAGTCTAGTCTATAGTCTAGTCTATAGTCTAGTCTATAGTCTAGTCTATAGTCTAGTCTATAGTCTAGTCTATAGTCTAGTCTATAGTCTAGTCTATAGTCTAGTCTATAGTCTAGTCTATAGTCTAGTCTATAGTCTAGTCTATAGTCTAGTCTATAGTCTAGTCTATAGTCTAGTCTATAGTCTAGTCTATAGTCTAGTCTATAGTCTAGTCTATAGTCTAGTCTATAGTCTAGTCTATAGTCTAGTCTATAGTCTAGTATAGTCTAGTCTATAGTCTAGTCTATAGTCTAGTCTATAGTCTAGTCTATAGTCTAGTCTATAGTCTAGTCTATAGTCTAGTCTATAGTCTAGTCTATAGTCTAGTCTATAGTCTAGTCTATAGTCTAGTCTATAGTCTAGTCTATAGTCTAGTCTATAGTCTAGTCTATAGTCTAGTCTATAGTCTAGTCTATAGTCTAGTCTATAGTCTAGTCTATAGTCTAGTCTATAGTCTAGTCTATAGTCTAGTCTATAGTCTAGTCTATAGTCTAGTCTATAGTCTAGTCTATAGTCTAGTCTATAGTCTAGTCTATAGTCTAGTCTATAGTCTAGTCTATAGTCTAGTCTATAGTCTAGTCTATAGTCTAGTCTATAGTCTAGTCTATAGTCTAGTCTATAGTCTAGTCTATAGTCTAGTCTATAGTCTAGTCTATAGTCTAGTCTATAGTCTAGTCTATAGTCTAGTCTATAGTCTAGTCTATAGTCTAGTCTATAGTCTAGTCTATAGTCTAGTCTATAGTCTAGTCTATAGTCTAGTCTATAGTCTAGTCTATAGTCAAGTCTATAGTCTAGTCTATAGTCTAGTCTATAGTCTTGTCTATAGTCTAGTCTATAGTCTAGTCTATAGTCTAGTCTATAGTCTAGTCTATAGTCTAGTCTATAGTCTAGTCTATAGTCTAGTCTATAGTCTAGTCTATAGTCTAGTCTATATTCTAGTCTATAGTCTAATCTATAGTCTAGTCTATAGTCTAGTCTATAGTCTAATCTATAGTCTAGTCTATAGTCTAGTCTATAGACTAATCTATAGTCTAGTCTATAGTCTAATCTATAGTCTAATCTATATAGTCTATAGTCTAGTCTATAGTCTAGTCTATAGTCTAGTCTATAGTATACTAGTCTATAGTCTAGTCTATAGTCTAGTCTATAGTATACTAGTCTATAGTATACTAGTCTATAGTCTAGTCTATAGTCTAGCCTATAGTCTAGTCTATAGTCTAGTCTATAGTCTAGTCTATAGTCTAGTCTATAGTCTAGTCTATAGTCTAGTCTATAGTCTAGTCTATAGTCTAGTCTATAGTCTAGTCTATAGTCTAGTCTATAGTCTAGTCTATAGTCTAGTCTATAGTCTAGTCTATAGTCTAGTCTATAGTCTAGTCTATAGTCTAGTCTATAGTCTAGTCTATAGTCTAGTCTATAGTCTAGTCTATAGTCTAGTCTATAGTCTAGTCTATAGTCTAGTCTATAGTCTAGTCTATAGTCTAGTCTATAGTCTAGTCTATAGTCTAGTCTATAGTCTAGTCTATAGTCTAGTCTATAGTCTAGTCTATAGTCTAGTCTATAGTCTAGTCTATAGTCTAGTCTATAGTCTAGTCTATAGTCTAGTCTATAGTCTAGTCTATAGTCTAGTCTATAGTATAGTCTATAGTATAGTCTATAGTCTAGTCTATAGTCTAGTCTATAGTATAGTCTATAGTCTAGTCTATAGTCTAGTCTATAGTCTAGTCTATAGTCTAGTCTATAGTCTAGTCTGTAGTCTAGTCTATAGTCTAGTCTATAGTCTAGTCTGTAGTCTAGTCTATAGTCTAGTCTATAGTCTAGTCTATAGTCTAGTCTATAGTCTAGTCTATAGTCTAGTCTATAGTCTAGTCTATAGTCTAGTCTATAGTCTAGTCTATAGTCTAGTCTATAGTCTAGTCTATAGTCTAGTCTATAGTCTAGTCTATAGTCTAGTCTATAGTCTAGTCTATAGTCTAGTCTATAGTCTAGTCTATAGTCTAGTCTATAGTCTAGTCTAGTCTAGTCTATAGTCTAGTCTATAGTCTAGTCTATAGTCTAGTCTATAGTCTAGTCTATAGTCTATTCTATAGTCTAGTCTATAGTCTAGTCTATAGTCTATTCTATAGTCTAGTCTATAGTCTAGTCTATAGTCTAGTCTATAGTCTAGTCTATAGTCTAGTCTATAGTCTAGTCTATAGTCTAGTCTATAGTCTAGTCTATAGTCTAGTCTATAGTCTAGTCTATAGTCTAGTCTATAGTCTAGTCTATAGTCTAGTCTATAGTCTAGTCTATAGTCTAGTCTATAGTCTAGTCTATAGTCTAGTCTATAGTCTAGTCTATAGTCTAGTCTATAGTCTAGTCTATAGTCTAGTCTATAGTCTAGTCTATAGTCTAGTCTATAGTCTAGTCTATAGTCTAGTCTATAGTCTAGTCTATAGTCTAGTCTATAGTCTAGTCTATAGTCTAGTCTATAGTCTAGTCTATAGTCTAGTCTATAGTCTAGTCTATAGTCTAGTCTATAGTCTAGTCTATAGTCTAGTCTACAGTCTAGTCTATAGTCTAGTCTATAGTCTAGTCTATAGTCTAGTCTATAGTCTAGTCTATAGTCTAGTCTATAGTCTAGTCCATAGTCTAGTCTATAGTCTAGTCTATAGTCTAGTCTATAGTCTAGTCTATAGTCAAGTCTATAGTCTAGTCTATAGTCTAGTCTATAGTCTAGTCTATAGTCAAGTCTATAGTCTAGTCTATAGTCTAGTCTATAGTCTTGTCTATAGTCTAGTCTATAGCCTAGTCTATAGTCTAGTCTATAGTCTAGTCTATAGTCTAGTCTGTAGTCTAGTCTATAGTCTAGTCTATAGTCTAGTCTATATTCTAGTCTATAGTCTAATCTATAGTCTAGTCTATAGTCTAGTCTATAGTCTAATCTATAGTAGTCTATAGTCTAGTCTATAGACTAATCTATAGTCTAGTCTATAGTCTAATCTATAGTCTAATCTATAGTCTAGTCTATAGTCTAGTCTATAGTCTAGTCTATAGTCTACTCTATAGTCTAGTCTATAGTATACTAGTCTATAGTCTAGTCTATAGTCTAGTCTATAGTCTAGTCTATAGTCTAGTCTATAGTATACTAGTCTATAGTCTAGTCTATAGTCTAGTCTATTGTATACTAGTCTATAGTCTAGTCTATAGTCTAGTCTATAGTCTAGTCTATAGTCTAGTCTATAGTGTAGTCTATAGTCTAGTCTATAGTCTAGTCTATAGTCTAGTCTATAGTCTAGTCTATAGTCTAGTCTATAGTCTAGTCTATAGTCTAGTCTATAGTCTAGTCTATAGTCTAGTCTATAGTCTAGTCTATAGTCTAGTCTGTAGTCTAGTCTATAGTCTAGTCTATAGTCTAGTCTATAGTCTAGTCTATAGTCTAGTCTATAGTCTAGTCTATAGTCTAGTCTATAGTCTAGTCTATAGTCTAGTCTATAGTCTAGTCTATAGTCTAGTCTATAGTCTAGTCTATAGTCTAGTCTATAGTCTAGTCTATAGTCTAGTCTATAGTCTAGTCTATAGTCTAGTCTATAGTCTAGTCTATAGTCTAGTCTATAGTCTAGTCTATAGTCTAGTCTATAGTCTAGTCTATAGTCTAGTCTATAGTCTAGTCTATAGTCTAGTCTATAGTCTAGTCTATAGTCTAGTCTATAGTCTAGTCTATAGTCTAGTCTATAGTCTAGTCTATAGTCTAGTCTATAGTCTAGTCTATAGTCTAGTCTATAGTCTAGTCTATAGTCTAGTCTATAGTCTAGTCTATAGTCTAGTCTATAGTCTAGTCTATAGTCTAGTCTATAGTCTAGTCTATAGTCTAGTCTATAGTCTAGTCTATAGTCTAGTCTATAGTCTAGTCTATAGTCTAGTCTATAGTCTAGTCTATAGTCTAGTCTAGTCTAGTCTATAGTCTAGTCTATAGTCTAGTCTATAGTCTAGTCTATAGTCTAGTCTATAGTCTAGTCTATAGTCTAGTCTAAGTCTAGTCTATAGTCTAGTCTATAGTCTAGTCTATAGTCTAGTCTATAGTCTAGTCTATAGTTCTAGTCTATAGTCTAGTCTATCGTCTAGTCTATCGTCTAGTCTATAGTCTGTCTATAGTCTAGTCTATAGTCTAGTCTATAGTCTAGTCTATAGTCAGTCTATAGTCTAGGTCTATAGTCTAGTCTATAGTCTAGTCTCTAGTCTAGTCTAGGTCTAGTCTATAGTCTAGTCTATAGTCTAGTCTATAGTCTAGTCTATAGTCTAGTCTATAGTCTAGTCTATAGTCTAGTCTATAGTCTAGTCTATAGTCTAGTCTATAGGTCTATAGTCTGTCTATAGTCTAGTCTATAGTCTAGTCTATAGTCTAGTCTATAGTCTAGTCTATAGTCTAGTCTATAGTCTAGTCTATAGTTAGTCTATAGTCTAGTCTATAGTATAGTCTATAGTCTAGTCTTATAGTCTAGTCTATAGTTAGTCTATAGTCTAGTCATAGTTGTATATAGTCTAGTCTATAGTCTAGTCTATAGTTCTAGTTCTATAGTCTAGTCTATAGTCTAGTCTATAGTCTAGTCTACTAGTCTAGTCTATAGTCTAGTCTATAGTCTAGTCTATAGTCTAGTCTATAGTCTAGTCTATAGTCTAGTCTATAGTCTAGTCTATAGTCTAGTCTATAGTCTAGTCTATAGTCTAGTCTATAGTATAGTCTATAGTCTAGTCTATAGTCTAGTCTATAGTCTAGTCTATAGTCTAGTCTATAGTCTAGTCTATAGTCTAGTCTATAGTCTAGTCTATAGTCTAGTCTATAGTCTAGTCTATAGTCTAGTCTATAGTCTAGTCTATAGTCTAGTCTATAGTCTAGTCTATAGTCTAGTCTATAGTCTAGTCTATAGTCTAGTCTATAGTCTAGTCTATAGTCTAGTCTATAGTCTAGTCTATAGTCTAGTCTATAGTCTAGTCTATAGTCTAGTCTATAGTCTAGTCTATAGTCTAGTCTATAGTCTAGTCTATAGTCTAGTCTATAGTCTAGTCTATAGTCTAGTCTATAGTCTAGTCTATAGTCTAGTCTATAGTCTAGTCTATAGTCTAGTCTATAGTCTAGTCTATAGTCTAGTCTATAGTCTAGTCTATAGTCTAGTCATAGTCTAGTCATAGTCTATTAGTAATATAGTCATAGTCTAGTAGTAGTATAGTCATAGTCTAGTCAGAGGATTAAATTCGGCAGTGCCTAATCTCAACATCAGGGTGATATGTAAAATATGGACAATTGTGGACCGAGCTCTTTTGAACTAACAAAATATTAATTTTTAAAAATAAAAAATTTTTATTCAATTTTGCAACCGTGAGTGTAAGAGTAATTTTCTAAACGGGGACATTACTATATGAGCAAAATCAAAAATTTTTAAGAATTAGATAACATTTTTTTTCGAAAATTTTTTTCCTCTGACAAGAACCATATTTAGTGGTTGAATTGGATAATAATTATATATGATAAATATGAAAACGTTAATTATTTTCAATGATGAGCGCAAAATTTTTTTTTTACAAGGTATTAAAAACATAACAAAAGTATATATTTAAAAACTAATGACGTCACTACAGTACCCTTTGGTAAACATTTATAAAGACTATTAGCGCATGTTGAAATAGTTATCGCCAAATTCATATTTCAGAAAAAAACACTGATAATTAAAAAAAAATGATTTTAATGGTTTTTGCAATTTCTTTTCAAACTCAAAATTTTGCAATAATAAAAAAAATTCGAAAAGTTGCCCCAAAATTAGAGATGATTTTCAATGCATTGCACTATTGAACTAAGTTAATATCTCAGTCAGTTTGAAAAATATAGGCATTTGAAGTAGCTTCTTCGTATATTTTTATATCGAATGAAAGTACAATACATATTAATATTTAATATATCCTACACCACTTTAGTGGGGAGGGTATATTGGGTTTGTGCTGATGTTTGTAACGCACAATAATATTGGTCCTATACCCACCTTAAAGTATACCAATCGGCTCAGAATCATTTTCTGAGTCGATTTAGCTATGTCCATCCGTCTGTCCGTCCGTCCGTCCGTCCATGTAAAACTTGGAATCAAACTACAGGTCGCAATTTTGAAGATAATTCAATGAAATTTGGTACATGATCTTCTATTGTTCCAGGGACGAAGCCTATTGAAAATGGTTAAGTCCATTATGGTCCATTACTTAACCTAGCCCCCATACAACTGAACCCCCCAATAGTGCTAGTAATCCTTTTAATTAAACTACAGGTCGCAATTTTGAAGATAATTCAATGAAATTTGGTACATGATCTGCTATTGTTCCAGGGAGGAAGATAGTTAACATCGGTCCATTATATCACCTAGCCCATGTACAACTGAACCCCTCGAATAGCGCTTTTAAAACTTGTAATCAAACTACAGGTCGCAATTTTGGAGATAATTCAATGAAATTTGGCACATGATCTTTTATGGTACCGTAGATGAAGCCTATTGAAAATGGTTTACATCGGTCCATTATTTCACCTAACCCCCATACAACTAAACCCCTCGAATAGGACTTTTAAAACTTGTAATCAAACTACAGGTCGCAATTTTGGAGATAATTCAATGAAATTTGGCACATGGTCTTTTATGGTACCGTAGATGAAGCCTGTTGAAAATGGTTTACATCGATCCATTATTTCACCTAGCCCCCATACAAATGAACCCCTCGAATAGGGCTTTTAAAACTTGTAATTAAACTACTGGTCGCAATTTTGGAGATAATTCAATGAAATTTGGCACATGATATTTTATGGTACCGTAGATGAAGCCTTCACCTAGCCCTCATACAACTGAACCCGCCGAATAGGGCTTTTAAGTTCATAATTATGTTTAATATACTCATATCTCGACAAAAAGCTGCAATAACCAAGTTGTATACAAGACTTGATGACCCCAACGAATTCCATAATAATAGGTTCTTATATGACCCTAGTCCCTATGAAAAGCCCGCATCAAAATTTCACTTAAATGTCCACAATTTTATTCAACAATAAACGGCTTAAGTATGTATATCTAAGGTAAGGTACAATTCAACTTAAATGTGACCAAGTGACCAATATTTCGATATGTTTCAAACGGAATGACAAAATCAATATAAACCTTAATGAACTTGTTAGTGAAATAAAACAATCTTCGTAACAAAACAAACTAATAAAAACGGCTTTAAACAACCAAAACACTTTTAACCATTAAATATGTCTATAGATTCCAGAAAAAACATCTTTTAACATTTAAGAACAAATTAAGCCATTACTAAACCAATTGTTTAGAAATGTTAATAATAATTGGAAAAAATGGTATAAAAGTTGAGAATGTTTTTCTTCAAATATCACAATTAAATTAAGCTTAGTTAATATGAATTATTTCTGGCTGATTTGGCTGTCTGCTGTGGCTGGTAAGTTAAAATCCCATAGAAAAGTTAAAACTATTTAAAACTTATTTTAAATTGCAGTTACCATTACGCGGTGCCTAAAGACGAACGCGTTCATGGTCAAAATGGTTGGTATATACCTGTCTCAGAAGACAGTTTAGAATGGATTGATATGGAAAATGCTGAAACATATCTCGAAAATTTAAGAATGGAATTTATGAGTATGAATGAGTCTCAGAGTATGGAACGTTATGGTATTTTAATTCCAGCAAACGAGGTTTTCTTTCACCTATACACAAATAAGAATCAAAATGATTCTCAGTTAATTACAATCGATAAGAAATCCATTGATGACTCTAACTTCAATGCCGCACATCCTACACGTATATCCGTTCACGGCTTTCAATCTGGCGTTGATGCATTTATTAACTATGGTATCCGTGATGCTTGGTTATCCAAAGGTGATTACAATTACATTTTCGTAGAGTGGAAGGCTGCCACTTCTTTTAACTACCCGATAGTTGTTACATGTCTAGGGAAGGTTGCTGATGAGATTGGCAAATTAATTGATTTTTTGGTCCAGAATAACTATATCAAATTGGAAGAATTGGTAATGAATGGTCACAGTTTGGGAGCTCATGTTGTTGGCTTTACAGCCAGGAAATTTCAAAACATTAAAACCGTTATAGGTTTGGATCCTGCTAATCCTTTAATCCTAAATTACTGTAGATTTCGTCTGTGCGAAACTGATGCCAAATACGTTGAAAGTATTCATACCAATGTCGGTAATTTAGGTTATCTGACACCCATTGGCAAGGGTTCTTTCTATCCCAATGGTGGTCATTCTCAACCAGCTTGTCCTTGGTACCATTCTTTTTTAGGTATCTGTGATCACAGCATGTCTATTAAGTATTACGCCGAAGCAATCCAATTAAATGATTTCTCGAGCATCAAGTGCAAAACATTTGATCAAGCTGTTGCCAGGAAATGCGGTTCAGAGTACAGTGACGTTCGCATGGGTGGCATGGACAATACTGATAATATTTCGGGGGTTTACTATGTCCCTGTCAATGATAAACCCCCCTATGGTATGCCACAGGGACCGTAGTCATAGTCTTGTGCATGAACTAAAATGGAATCTTGGCCACAAAAATGGAATCATAAAAACCTCAAAAAGGACCTTTTTATCTTTTGATCCAGCTTGCCAAATATTGACCCCAGGACAAACATTTTCAGAAACTATGTCTTATAATCATTTAAACTTTAATTTAATTTACAAACGGGGCCACCTTAATGTACATACATACATATGTTCAAAAATAATGAAAAATATCAAAAATAAAAAAATTGATAGATAGGGTCTTATCTCAGTCTCTTATCTTTAAGTATTAAAAATAAATGATTTGTAAAAAGCATTTAAAAGTTTATGGATTTAGTCTTTCTTATTTTTTATACCCTCCACCACCATCAGTGGTGATAGAGGGTATATATAACTCTGTCATTCCGTGTGTAACACCAAGAAATATTCATCTGAGACCCAACAAAGTATATAAAGTCTGGGTCCTTATCAAATTCTGAGTCGATTTAGATATGTCCGTCTGTCTGTGTAAAACACGCTAACGATAAAACGAAGCAATATAATTTAACAAAATTCAGCCAAAATGTTCTTCATTTTCCTAAATTGTTTGGTATTTAAAATGAGCAAAATCGGTTGACACCGGAAAAAGTTATGAATCAAAATTTAAAACAACCTCGAAAAAATAAGCATTTTTTACACATTCTGATGTAATTTTATCGAAAACTATGCAAAATAATTTCATGAAAAACATTACACATTCGTTTGTACACAAGAACTTGATTCCTGCTGAAAATTGCCAGAATCGTTCCACAATTTCATACACCTCCCATACAAAAGTACATATTCCCGGAAAATGGGTTTTTTGTTAATAACTTCCGTCAGAATGTTGATATCTACACAAAATTTTACTAATTAAAATGTTATGTCAATATCATTCATTTAGAGAACAAATTGTCTGGATCGGTCTATAATTGAACATAGCTCCCATACAAGGTCCCCTCCCGAAAATCACTTAAACGCACATAACTCATTACTAAATTAAGATATCCATGTACAATTGGGTACAAGTATTGCTCTCACATACAGAAATATTACTATGAAATTTTTTTTTCCGATGGGTCCATAATTGGTCATAGCTCCCATACAAGGTTCCCCCATCACTTAAACGCGCATAACTCATTTCTAAATTAAGATATCCATATAAAATGTGGTGCAAGTATTATTATATGCACAGAAATATTACTGTAACATTTTTTTTTCCGATCGGTCTATAAGTGGTCATAGCTCCCATACAAGGTCCCCTCCCGAAAATCACTTAAAACCACATAACTCATTAGTAAATGAATTTAGTACAAGTATTGCTCTTATATACAGAAATATTATTATGAAAGTTTTTTTTTGGATCGGTCCAATTGTTCATAGCTCCCTTACAAGGTCCTTTTACGAAATTCTCTTAAACGCACATTACTCATTACCAAATAAAACTATTTATACAAAATTTGGCACAAATATTAGTGTTATATACAAAAATTCTATTTCAAGATTTTTTCACGATCAGTTCATAACATGGGTGCGGACGGTCCCATACAAGTTTGCCTTCAGAAAATCACTTAAACACACATTACTTATTACTAATTCACGATATAGATACAAAATTTTATTGAAATATAGTTTTTATGTAAAGAAATTTAGCTTAAAGAATTTTTTACGATCGGTCTATAATTGGTCATATCTCCTATACTAGGTCCTGCCCCTAAAAGCACTTTAACGGTATTTAACTATTCAAGACATGAGAAAACTTATTTCTACAAATATTTGATCAAATAGAAAAGTATTAATATAAAAGTAGCTGGTGGAGGATATTTAACTTGTTAACATTTAGTCCTTTTTGGGTGTAAAAGGGAGAAAACTGTATTTTAGGTACTTTTTTTCAGCACATTAAGAAAACTTTTTCGATTTATTGACGTAAACCTATTAAATTACGTACTAACTCTGTAATATTTATTGAAATAAAATATTAGCTATTTCATATGTGAAAAAAGTACCAAAAGGGGAAAAACGGGAAATTTAATTTATTCAAATTGGACCAATTTTTATAAAATTTGATAAATAGTTATTTTACTCACACTAAATATGCTATTAGTATATTACTTTGGAATTCGGATACTAAGCCCTATATAGGACCAAATTCAGATAAATTATTAGGTACTTTTTTTAAAGCATAATTTTTCTGGAACAAATGGATGTAGATTTGAATCGTTTGAGTTTTATCTGTGTTATATACATTTAAACATGGAATATTTAGTAAACTTAATTCTCGAAAAAGTCTATTCCTAAGCGAAAAGGGGGAAATGGTAATTTTTTTGTTAGTACTTTCCACAAAGTTAGAACTTATGCCACTTTTGGTACTTAGTCTTTCTTCAAATGATACTCTTTGTATGTTCTTTATTAGAATAGAACTTTTTAGCACTTTTTGTCTCTTAAATGGTACTTTTTGAATTTTCTCAAGATCGAAAAATTACCAAAAAGGTCCTTTTATAAATTCTCACTTAATCCCGGCTATACATGCTTAATTTCATATTTCTAGGTTCCATTTTATTGAAAATTCAAAAAGTACCTTTTGTAAAACGAAAAAGTACCAAAAAGTCCATTCCATTCTCACTTAATCCGGGCTCTACATACTTAATTTCATGTTTCTAGGTTCAATATTATAGAAAATTCAAAAAGTACCTTTTATAGAACGAAGAGTACAAAAAAGTCCTTTTTATGTGTTTTCACTCAATCCGGGCTCTATATGCTTAATTTAATGTCTCTAGGTTCAATATTATAGAAAATTCAAAAAGTACCTTTTAAAGAACGAAAAAGTCCCTTTTATATGTTATCACTTAATCCGGGGTCTACATACACTGCTTCAGTCGTAATTGCTTTACTTTTTTTTTATAACCTACACCACTATAGTGGGAAGGGTATTATGCGTTTGTGCTGATGTTTGTAACGCATTGAAATATTAGTACTATACCCACCTTTAAGTATACCGATCGACTTTCTGAGTAGATTTAACGATGTCCGTCCGTCCGACCGCCCGTGTGTCCATGTAAACGTTGTTATCCAAGTACAGGTCGAAATTTTCAAGATAATTTGATGAAGTTTCGCAAACACGTTTCTTTTGATCCAAGGACGAAGCCTATTGAAAATGGTTAAAATTGGTCCATTATTACACCTATCCCCCATACAACTGAACCCCCGAAAAGGGCCTTTGAGCTCATAATTCTGTATAATATAAATGTATCTCGATAAAAGTTAGCACAACTAAGTTTTATACAAGCCTTGATGACTTTGCCGAATTTAGAACTGATCGGACTTCATTTGACCCTATCCCCCATACAAAGCCCCCCTTCGGAAAATGACTTGAATATCCGCAATTCACTTATTAACACTGTTATTGCAATGAAATTTATCACAAATAAATATTATATAAATATAAATCTATCTAGCCCATTTTATCGAGATCGGTTCACATTTGCTCCTATCCCCCATATAAAGGCTCTTTCAGAAAATTAATTTTTCGTCAATAAATGTCTCAAATAAATCGGAATTAAGGTAATATTCCAGATAAATGCTTTATTATGCAAAATAGATCACATTTAATATTCATAACTGGTGTAGGGTATCTTATGGTCGGCCATGCCCGACTATACTTTCTTACTTGTTTTTGTGTGTGGTTGTAGTTT
Source organism: Lucilia sericata (assembly GCF_015586225.1). NCBI lineage: Eukaryota > Metazoa > Arthropoda > Insecta > Diptera > Calliphoridae > Lucilia > Lucilia sericata. The sequence goes on along the minus strand of NW_023997355.1, from coordinate 2,903 downwards.
GTTTATTATTCTGTCTCCGATTGCACGAAAAATCTAAATTTTTGATGAAATTTTCGGAGGTTACTCGGATTTTTGCTCATATCTCCGTTATTTATGAACCGATTTTGCTGATTTTATATAGGAAACTACCCGAAAGCATGTTTGATAGAATTGTTGAAGATTTGGATCCTGAAGATATCTGGGGTCTTCAGAAAATTGATTTCAACAAACAGACAGACAGACAGACGGACATAGCTTAATCGATTCTGTCTATAAGGACTCGGAATATATATACTTTATAGGCTCCTAAAATTATATTATAGAAATTACAAACGGAATGACAAACTTATATAAACTCTTCTCACGAAGGTGAAGGGTATAAAAAGATGAATATTTCGGGTGTTACAAACGGAATAACAAAATCAGTATAAACACTAACAAACTTGTTAGTGAAACGAAATGAATAATTTATTAAAACTGGTGCAGTTGGTTTGCTTATCTGAAACAATTTCCATCCTATCTTCGTAACAAAACTAACTAATAAAAAACGGCTTTAAATAGCCAAAACACTTTTAGCCATTAAATATGTGTATAAATTCCAGAAAAAAACATATTTTCATATTTAAGAACAAATTAAGTTATTACTTATACAATTGTTTAGAAATGATAATAATTATTGGAAAAAAAAAATGGTATAAAAGTTGGAAATTTTTTCTAAAATAACTCAATTAAGTTTAGTTAACATGAAGTATTTATTGCTGATTTTGCTGTGTGCTGTGGATGGTAAGTTAAAATCCTATAGAATAGTTAAAACTATTTAAAACTAATTTTAAATTGCAGTTACCATTAACGCGGTGCCAAACGACAAACGCGCTCATGGTCAAAATGGTTGGTATATACCTGTCACAGAAGAAAGTTTTGAATGGGTTGATAAGGATAATGTTGACACCTATCTTGAAAATGTAAGAAAGAAATATATGGAAATGAATAACTCTGATAGTTTGGATCGTAGAAATATTTTTTTTCCACAAAACGACGTTTTCTTTCACCTATACACAAATAAAAATCAAGTTCATTCTCAGTTAATTACAATCGATAAACGATCCATTGATTCTTCTTACTTCAATCCCGCACATCCTACACGTATATCCATCCACGGCTTTAACTCTGGCCCTGATGGATTTATTAACTATGGTGTCCGTGATGCTTGGTTATCCAAAGGTGATTACAATTACATTTTCGTAGAGTGGAATGCTGCCCGTTATTCTAACTACGCTATGGTTGTTACATGTCTGAAGCATGTTGCTTTTGATGTTGGAAATTTAATTGATTTCTTGGCCCAGAATAACTATATCAAATTGGAGGAATTGGTAATGGTAGGCCATAGTTTGGGCGCTCATATTGTTGGCTTTTCAGCCAGGAGTTTTCATAATATTAAAACCATTATAGGTTTGGATCCTGCTAGTCCTTTAATCAAAGATAACTGTGAGGATCGTCTGTGCCACAAAGATGCCAAATACGTTGAAAGTATTCATACCAATGGCGGTAATTTCGGTTATCTGACACCCATTGGTAGGGGTTCTTTCTATCCCAATGGTGGTCAATCTCAACCAGCTTGTCCTTGGTACCAAAAGTTTATAGGTATCTGTGATCACAGCATGGCTATTAAGTATTACGCCGAAGCCATCCAATTAAATGATTTCCCTAGCATCAAGTGCAAATCATATGAAGATGCTATTCACAAGAGATGTGGTAAACAGTTAACTGCCGTTCGCATGGGTGGCATGGGTGATACTGATAGTATTTCGGGGGTTTACTATGTCCCTGTCAGTGCTAAAATCCCCTATGGGGTACCACCAGGGACCGTAGTCAACGTACAAATTCATGAAACTGAACTTAAATAATTCAGCAGCGGCATAGATGAACATTTACATATGTTTAAAAATAATGAAAAATATCAAAAATAAATGATTGATAGATTGGGCCTTATCTCATTCTCTTATCTTAAAATATTAATAACGGGCTATACCCAGTGTGCTTCGCTACCCCGATCGTAATGGAATAAAATAAATATTATTATTGTAAATGTAAAAATATCCCTTTGTAAAAATATCCCTTTTAGAGATTTCATGTTTCTAGGATCAATATTATAAAAAAACACAAAAAGTACCTTTTGAAGAACGAAAAGCAACCGAAAAGTGCCCTTTTATATGTTTTCACTTACTACTTACGGGCTCTACGTGCATAATATCATATTTATAGGTTAAGTACCTTTTGAAGAACGAAAAAGTAACAATAAGTCCTCTTTTATAGCTTCTTGCATAATCCAGGCTCTACATACTTAATTACATGTTTCTAGGTTCAATATTATAGAAATTTCAAAATAATGATTTATATATACAAAATACACATTTATATAATTTTGATTATCAATGCGGGTTTAAGTAATTTTCGGAAATTTTCCTTATATGGGAGTTGAGATCAATTATGGAGCGATCAGGAAAAAAATTCGTATAGTGATTTATATGCACACAAAACATATTCAAGTAGAATTTTACTCCCATAGATTTATTAATTAATTAAATATGTGCGTTTTTACGAAGTCTACTTTATATAGGAGCTATGACGAATAACGGGCCTATCCGGAAAAAATGTCGTAGAGTGTTTCATATGTACACAAAACTTATTTGTGTCGAATTTTATCAAGTTAGCTTTATTTGACAATGAAATATGTGCGTTTAATTGATTTTCGGAAGTGGCTCTTATATGGGAGCTAAGACTAATAATGGACCGATCCGAAAAAAAAAAATTTTGTAAAATGATTTACATGTACACAACCATATTCAACTCGAATTTACAACAATAGCTTTATTTATCAATGAAATATGTGCGTTTATGTGATAAATACTTTTTATTAATGCAGT
>NW_023997354.1:0-22903 GCF_015586225.1 Lucilia sericata | reverse complement strand
TTTTATTGTTAAAAATCTTCAAAACAAAGCCAATGGCAACTTAATCATACAAAATCATAAACTTAACACCTAAGCTTTACGTACACCACGTAACTCCTTATCAGCCTTCTTTAAGTTGATAAAATTGTTCAATTGTTTCACACGCAATTTTGACCAAATCATATAGTTCGAAAGACCCAAAATTTGAGCAGCATGTAGAGCGGCAGTTTCGGAATACAAAACGGTGGGACAACCCAAACCAGAGGGAACATTAAGACTAGACCAAACATCAACTTGCATATTTTCAGCCTTAAGGGGAGGACAATTGATGACAGGGTAGGTGGTGTTGCCCGAGAGGACAGGACCCAAACCATTGGAACGGCCAGCTACACAAATAAAAATGAGATTGTTCATAACACTTTCGTACTCACGCATAATGCGCAAAGATTCCTCGGGAGCTTTGTGAGCGGAGCTAACACATAATTCGGTATTCAAACCCAAACTCTTGCATTGATCGGCAATTTTTTCACAGTGAGCCTTATCGGAAGCACTGCCCATAAGAATGACAACTAAATGATCATTTTTGGGAATCATGTCTTTAAGTTGATTATTGACCCAAATGTAATTACGCATGACGGTGTCTAAATCGGATTCAGTGAATGATTCCAAATTACGGTAGACTTCTTTGTCAACCATCAAACGTTTATCACCAGCGGGCCACAAACGCCAAGAATCAGAATCAATGATATCGGCCAAAACAATGTTGCCTGTGTGGGGGAGAGAAATAAACATACATATATGAAAATATTGAAATGTCTATTTGAATTTAAAGTTCTAATATTTTCAGATTTTGAGGTTCCAGTTGGAAAAATTCATATAATATTACAATAAAATGGGGAAATCTTATTAAGTAGTTTTTCAATTTAAAATTTCTTTTAAATGTACCTTGCTTATCAACACCAAATTCTATTTTCATATCGATCAAGGCACAATTTTTAGTAGCCCAGGCCTTTTCCAAAACTTCAAATACAGCCAAAGCCATTCTCTCCATAATATTAAATTCATCTGGACCTTTAAGAGAAACATACACAAAATCAAATATTAAAATACATTTCAATTGTTATTATTTACTGAATAAATAACCAACCAATCAAAACACCATTACAAGTGAATTTAGCGAAAATAACTTGTTCGTAAGACCATATGGGATCGTGATTGGCATCATCCTTAAAGAAAGTTTCTTGTTTGGGGGGAGAGAAACTATAAAATAAATAAATAAAGAAATTATATTAGTTTATCGAAATAGGTACTTTTTAGGCAGTAAAAGGGTAAAAACTACATTTTGATACTTTTTTGTAACCCCATTTATCTAGGGGTTACTGGTTAAGTTCCTCCGGTGAGAATCGAACCCACAACCTTCGTTTTTCAACAGGTACTTTTTGAATTTTGTGTAATATTGATTGAATGAAAATCTCTAAAAGGGGGACTTTTTGGTACCTTTTCGTTTTTCAACTGGTACTTTTTGACTTTTTTCAATATTGAACATAGAAACATAAAAACAGTTACATACTAGAATCCTAGATATATTTTCGAATATTCTAATTTAAATTAGATTTAAGAAAATTCGATTAATTTTTAATACAACACATTAATTGTTAGCATTTCCATATCTTTCACTACTTTTACGCACAACTTAATGAAGTTGTTTGTTTTTTGTTTTTGACAATGCCTTTATAATGATAACGACAATTTGACCCACGAATTGTTTTTAAACTTAGACCTGTATTACGATTGCAATATGTTTGTCACTGATAAACATACAATTGACTAGATCAGCGATGGACACACACGTAATAATACCACATTTTCGTATGTGTATGTAGGTAAAACCCCAAAAACATACAATACTTTTCGTCCAACTGCCATTGATAGCTCAACTTAAATGTATGCGTATCAATGTATGAGTACTTGTATTATTTTGCTCAATCTATAATGGAATGGGGGTACGTGCACAAAATTTGGGAATGTTTGAAAAAGATGAGTAAGAGATAAGAAGAAAAAAAAAACACAATTTTTGGTTTAATTTTCTAGATTGTGGGGAGGGTATTATGTGTTTGTGCTGATGTTTGTAACAGCCAAAAATATTGATACTACACCCACCTTAAAGTATACCAATCGGCTCAGAATCACTTTCTGAGCTATGTCCGTCCGTTCGTCCGTCCGTCTGTCTGTCTGTTTGTCTGTCTGTCTGTCTGTATGTCCGTCTGTCTGTCTGTGTGTCCATGTAAACCTTGTGCACACGCTACAGGTCGCAATTTTCTAAATAATGTGATGAAATTTGGCACATACTCTTCTTTTGACTCAAGGCCTATTGAAAATGGTTGAAATCGGTCCATTATTTCGTCTAGTCCTCTTACAGCCGTAATATCTCTACAAAAATCGGCAAATTAAATGTTACGGCCGTTTTTAGTAATGATCGGGCCTCATTTTACCCTAACCCCTGAATTAAGTTCCGTTCAGAAAATTACTTGAAGGTGAAAATTCACTTTTAAACACTAGTATCACGATGAAATTCTGCATAAATAACTTTAATGCATTCGTAAATCACTCTACCAAAATTTTACCTTTGCCCCCCTAAACCCTCTTTCAGAAAATCACTTTAATATGGCAACAAATGGTTAAAATATTTCGAAATTAAGGTAAAATGATTTATTATTAAAAAAATAATCCACACTGGTGTTGGGTATCATATGGTGGGTCATGCTCGACTATACATTCCTACTTGTTTTTAATAAAAATAAAAATGAATACATTGATAATGCAATGATTAGGCCTTTTACCGTTACGTAGCTGTCAGTCGTTAAACGCGGAAAAGTATTGTATATGTTTGGGGTTTTTACAGCTTGACTACAATTGAAACTGCTGTCGATAAACCACATTAAAAGAATGTAGGCACAACAAAACACAGTTTTTTACATTTATAAGAAAAAACATGAATGCACAATTATGTTTTTGTTTAAAAATTCATGGGAATTTAAAGTTTTCACGAGACTAGACTTGATACACATTCTTAAATACTTACCGATAACCTTCTGGTACACCTGGGTTACGAGTTAAAAATGAGCCAGTAGCCAAACGTCTGATGACCCACTCAATTGGAACCATTTCACATTTTTTAGCAATAAAAGCATTGGGTCCAGCTGGTTTAACGTAGGCTGTGTCAAGGCCTACAAACGAAACGAACGAATAATAAATAAAATCTTTATGTTTCCTTTGCTCTACTACTTACCGGCTTCATTTAATATCTGAAAAACTAAAGCATTTGTGGTATTAACAATTTCAGATTTGCCCTGCAAATTGTGTGCCTGAACACCATCACCAGCTGTAATACGATCCTTGCTTAATAGCAAACACAAACCGGGATGTTCGGGTAAATCGTAAACCTTTTTGGTTTTACCCTCATAAATAAATTTGCCCAATTTATAACCTTCAACTGTAATAAATTTTGTTTTATTATAAGCTTTCCAAGATTGAAGCAAACACATTAACTTACTGCTAGTGGTCATGATCCGTTAATATATTATTTTATTTAAATATTAAATTGAGATAGGAAAATATACGTTTTTTCTCAACTTAACTCTTCTAGAGCACTTTCCAATATAATATGTTCTAGACGGACGTTGAATCTGTACTGATTCCAGTTGGCACATGTGTATCTTTTTATCAGGGATGGCAAAGTTGATACGCTGGTACTTTTTTTTAAATAATATTTAATGTTCAAAAGTACTGTGATTTTGTGACTTTCAAAGTTTCTTCGCAATTACTTTTTTTAACAATTTTTTGAAAACAATTTCTCATGTAACAGTTTTTTTGTTTTGTTTTTAGCTAAAGCTAAATTTTATATTCTAAATTTTAATACGCACTGATTACTTTTGACACAGGACATCTTAGACAATATTAGACTCAAACGGTCCCGTTTTTTAAATACCTTTAGAAGTTGTATGAAATTAAAAACTATAATGAATCTGGTTAGAAATTTCTTTCTTTAAGAAATTTCTTTCTTATTCTTCCATGTTTCCTAATAATATAAACTCTTAGAAATTAATCCTATATATAGAAACGGTTACCAAATATGGGTGCGTATCATTCCGAGCAGTTTTTTAGAAAAAATTAGTTTTAGTACTAAAAATGTGAAAAAAGTACGTTTTGCAAATGATTTTTATACCAGATTTGTCACCAAATATTAGAGATTTCAGGTATTATTTGCACCATGCATTACCAAGCAATGTATGAAATAACTACTTTACTCATTATCTAAATTTTAAAAACAATTTGCTGGTTATATTGTACATTAGCGATATCTTCTAGATAATTCGAGCATTATATAAAGGAAAAACTCGACTTCTATAATGATCAGCCAGTGTTTCTCAAATGTTAATGTTGCCATATCATAAATGTTATTTAACAGACTGTTGGTTGCTTTCAGAACATATAATTTTCATAAAAATAATGGAACTTGATATCGGGCGTTAATTTTAAATTAAAATAGAAATTCATAAAAAACTATTCAATTAAATTACAACTTAATAGAGCAGAAAATGTACCATCAATTTTCCCTTACCAACCCCTCCCCCCCTCGTGGATCCGCGCCTGAGGTATGTACATACATACATACATATGTATGTGTATTTTGAATTAGGTTTTTATTTTAATCTTGAGACAACAAGTATTTAAAAAAAAACAAGTATAAATAAAAAATCTGAGGAAATCAGATTCAAATTGAAAAAAGATAAATATATGTACTTCATGCCTTCATAAATGTCTTCACCACTAATAAATATATATATTTTTTTATTTTTTTTAAGAAAAAACATTATTTTTTTTAAAATTAATTTTTTCCCAAAAAAAAAAAAAAAAATAATCTAAATTCTATGCATAAATGGTTAAGATCCATATTTTTGAGCATAGTCTATATTCTAATCTATAGTCTAATCTATAGTCTAGTCTATAGCCTAGTCTATAGCCTAGTCTATAGTCTAGTCTAGTTTATAGTCTAGTCTATAGCCTAGTCTATAGTCTAGTCTATAGTCTAGTCTATAGCCTAGTCTATAGTCTAGTCTATAGCCTAGTCTATAGTCTAGTCTATAGTCTAGTCTATAGTCTAGTCTATAGTTTAGTCTATTGTCTAGTCTATAGTGTAGTCTATAGTCTAGTCTATAGTCTAGTCTATAGTCTAGTCTATAGCCTAGTCTGTAGTCTAGTCTATAGTCTAGTCTATAGTCTAGTCTATAGTCTAGTCTATAGTCTAGTCTAGTCTAGTAGTCTATAGTCTAGTCTATAGTCTAGTCTATAGTCTAGTCTATAGTCTAGTCTATAGTCTAGTCTATAGTCTAGTCTAGTAGTCTAGTCTATAGTCTAGTCTATAGTCTAGTCTATAGTCTAGTCTATAGTCTAGTCTATAGTCTAGTCTAGTCTAGTCTATAGTCTAGTCTATAGTCTAGTCTAGACTATAGTCTAGTCTATAGTCTAGTCTATAGTCTAGTCTATAGTCTAGTCTATAGTCTAGTCTATAGTCTAGTCTATAGTCTAGTCTATAGTCTAGTCTATAGTCTAGTCTATAGTCTAGTCTATAGTCTAGTCTATAGTCTAGTCTATAGTCTAGTCTATAGTCTAGTCTATAGTCTAGTCTATAGTCTAGTCTATAGTCTAGTCTATAGTCTAGTCTATAGTCTAGTCTATAGTCTAGTCTATAGTCTAGTCTATAGTCTAGTCTATAGTCTAGTCTATAGTCTAGTCTATAGTCTAGTCTATAGTCTAGTCTATAGTCTAGTCTATAGTCTAGTCTATAGTCTAGTCTATAGTCTAGTCTATAGTCTAGTCTATAGTCTAGTCTAGTCTAGTCTATAGTCTAGTCTATAGTCTAGTCTAGACTATAGTCTAGTCTATAGTCTAGTCTATAGTCTAGTCTATAGTCTAGTCTATAGTCTAGTCTATAGTCTAGTCTATAGTCTAGTCTATAGTCTAGTCTATAGTCTAGTCTATAGTCTAGTCTATAGTCTAGTCTATAGTCTAGTCTATAGTCTAGTCTATAGTCTAGTCTATAGTCTAGTCTATAGTCTAGTCTATAGTCTAGTCTATAGTCTAGTCTATAGTCTAGTCTATAGTCTAGTCTATAGTCTAGTCTATAGTCTAGTCTATAGTCTAGTCTATAGTCTAGTCTATAGTCTAGTCTATAGTCTAGTCTATAGTCTAGTCTATAGTCTAGTCTATAGTCTAGTCTATAGTCTAGTCTATAGTCTAGTGACTAGACTATAGACTAGACTATAGACTAGACTATAGACTAGACTATAGACTAGACTATAGACTAGACTATAGTCTAGACTAGACTATAGACTAGACTATAGACTAGACTACAGACTAGACTATAGACTAGACTATAGACTAGACTATAGACTAGACTATAGACTAGACTATAGACTAGACTATAGACTAGACTATAGACTAGACTATAGACTAGACTATAGACTAGACTATAGACTAGACTATAGACTAGACTATAGACTAGACTATAGACTAGACTATAGACTAGACTATAGACTAGACTATAGACTAGACTATAGACTAGACTATAGACTAGACTAGACTATAGACTAGACTATAGACTAGACTATAGACTAGACTATAGACTAGACTATAGACTAGACTATAGACTAGACTATAGACTAGACTAGACTAGACTATAGACTAGACTATAGACTAGACTATAGACTAGACTATAGACTAGACTATAGACTAGACTATAGACTAGACTATAGACTAGACTATAGACTAGACTATAGACTAGACTATAGACTAGACTATAGACTAGACTATAGACTAGACTATAGACTAGACTATACTATAGACTAGACTATAGACTAGACTATAGACTAGACTCTAGTCTATAGTCTAGTCTATAGTCTAGTCTATAGTCTAGTCTATAGTCTAGTCTATAGTCTAGTCTATAGTCTAGTCTATAGTCTCGTAGTCGTTATCTTTCATTTTAGCTCAAAGTGAGATTACATTTTGACTGGTAGAGATCATAAAATACCCAAACTCATAAATGAATGTTGAATTTGATGTTGATGAGCAAGGTACATTTAAAATAAACTTTAAATTGAAAAACTAATTAATAATATTTACTACTAGAGATTTTAAGATTTTTGTTTTATTTTATTATTATTATTCCGATTTATTATCGGTTTATTACCAACCTTAAAATCTGAAAACCTTACAACAGCACAACCTTTAAATATTTCATTATTACACTTCCCCACAGACAACATTCTCTTGGCCGATATCATTGATTGCGAAACTTGGCCCGCTGGTGATTCGCGTTTGATGGTTGACAAAGAAGACTGCCGCTCTACATGCTGCTCAAATTTTGGGTCTTTCGAACTATATGATTTGGTCGAAATTGTGTGTGAAACAATTGAACAATTTTGTCAACTTAAAGAAGGCTGATATGGAGTTACGTGGTGTACGTAAAGCTTCAGTGTTAAGTTTATAATTTTGTATGAATAAGTTGGCATTTTATTTTGGAAAATTTTTAATAATAAGAAAACTTTTTTAAAATAACAAAAAAAATCTTTGGAATCCATCTTCTGCTCTAACAAATGCGATAAGTTTCAAATATTAGTAAGCGGGAGAGAGTTCTTGAGACTTCCAACAGACTATAAAAGTTTATTCTTTGGTGGCAACATTAAATATGAGTAAATTTTAAAAGCACTATCTTGTCATAATAGAAGTCAAAATTTTTCGTTATATAATACTCGAAAGATCTGGAAGATCTGTTCGTGTATAAAAATGTTTTAAATGTCTAAATATGCACACAATTTAGAATATTTTTTATTTGTTAAAATTAAAAAAAAAGTATTTATAAATAATGAAGGACAGTTTCAATCTAACTTATTCTTAAAAACATATCGTAGCTACATAATTTATTTCTTTTTTAAAATTTGTCTCAAGATTAAAAAACCTAATTCAAAATACACATACATATGGGCAATTCCATACGATTGTATGTGACATTCGCACGCCTTCAGAGTGGTATAGATTTTGTAAAATTAGGAGTACTTGGAAAACAATTTTGTCATTCTGTTCCATTTAAAGAATACTATATTTGCAAAAGGAATCATCCCATTCGGAACCTTGTTTTCCAAAATATGGATTAAAATATGGCGATATCATACGTGACAAAAAACGGAAGTGTTTTTAAAGTACATGTAAATATTTACGAAAATCTGCGAATTCTGTAGGTGTATCTTTTTTGTTTTAATTTCTTACACTATGGGACATATTTTTCATTAGTAATCCATAATTTTTAAATAAAAAAATAAATTAATATAATTTTATAATGAACATATTTAAATATCGTACGTGACACATCGTATGTGACAGATTTTTCTCTTGATTTTTTTTAGGTTATAAAATATATATTTTGGAAATATATGCATACACACTTCAACAAATCAAAAGGAGTAGGAAAGTACAGTCGGACATGGCCGACCTATATACATGTTTAAGCAATTTATAGATAAAAATAAAACACTGGAGTTATATGGCGACTAGGGTCAAATATGGACCGATCCTCATAAAATTCCAGGGTGTGATTTTAATTCATATAAAACTTATTTGTACCAAATTTTATCAAAATACTAGTGATTAGAGGTGAGCTTTACGGACGTTTGAGTGTTTTTTGAAATTAAACTTTGAATGGAACTAGGGTCAAATGAGCTCCAATCGTTATGAAAATCGGCATAAAGGTTTAGGCTTATAAACATTTTAGATCTGCCGATTTTTGAAGGGATAGTATTATAATTAACAGAACTATGAGCTAAAAAGTCATATTTTCGGTTCCGTTTGTATGGCGGCGAGGTGTAAAAATAGACCGATTTCAAAAATTTTAAACAGTCTTCGTCTTTGGTGCTACAAAAGATCATATACAAAATTTTATTGAATTCAAAAATGCAAAAGTTATCAAGGGTTTTATTTTTTCAGTCGTAGTTTACCTTTTCATGCAATTGCCCATATATAATATGGACATATTTATTTACTTTAAAAACGAGATTAGAAGCCAATACGCACAATAACAAGAAATCATTAAATTTATTTATCGTCAAGTTTACCAGTGATGATACATTTTCTTATCTATTAAGTTCTACTTTAATAAAATATATTTTTACGAATTTCTATTTTAATTTAAAATTAACGAGTTGTATTGACTTCATGTTATTAAGACTTCCAACTAGGGATGCCAATCACGAAATCCCGGGATTTTTTTCTAAAACATTTTTTTTTAATTCTTCTTTGAGCCATAATTTCAACAAATTAACTAGACTATAGACTAGACAATAGACTAGACTATAGACTAGACTATAGACTAGACTATAGACTAGACTATAGACTAGACAATAGACTAAACTATAGACTAGACTATAGACTAGACTAGACTAGACAATAGACTAAACTATAGACTAGACTATAGACTAGACTATAGACCAGGCTATAGACTAGACTATAGACTAGGCTATAGACTAGACTATAGACTAGACTATAGACTAGACTATAGACTAGACTATAGACTAGACTATAGACTAGACTATAGACTAGACTATAGACTAGACTATAGACTATAGACTAGACTATAGACTAGACTATAGACTAGACTATAGACTAGACTATAGACTAGACTATAGACTAGACTATAGACTAGACTATAGACTAGACTATAGACTAGACTATAGACTAGACTATAGACTAGACTATAGACTAGACTATAGACTAGACTATAGACTAGACTATAGACTAGACTATAGACTAGACTATAGACTAGACTATAGACTAGACTATACTATAGACTAGACTATAGACTAGACTATAGACTAGACTCTAGTCTATAGTCTAGTCTATAGTCTAGTCTATAGTCTAGTCTATAGTCTAGTCTATAGTCTAGTCTATAGTCTAGTCTATAGTCTAGTCTATAGTCTAGTCTATAGTCTAGTCTATAGTCTAGTCTATAGTCTAGTCTATAGTCTAGTCTATAGTCTAGTCTATAGTCTAGTCTATAGTCTAGTCTATAGTCTAGTCTATAGTCTAGTCTATAGTCTAGTCTATAGTCTAGTCTATAGTCTAGTCTATAGTCTAGTCTATAGTCTAGTCTATAGTCTAGTCTATAGTCTAGTCTATAGTCTAGTCTATAGCCTAGTCTATAGTCTAGTCTATAGCCTGGTCTATAGTCTAGTCTATAGTCTAGTCTATAGTTTAGTCTATTGTCTAGTCTATAGTCTAGTCTATAGTCTAGTCTATAGTTTAGTCTATTGTCTAGTCTATAGTCTAGTCTATAGTCTAGTCTATAGTCTAGTCTATAGTCTAGTCTATTGTCTAGTCTATAGTCTAGTTAATTTGTTGAAATTATGGCTCAAAGAAGAATTAAAAAAAAATGTTTTAGAAAAAAATCCCGGGATTTCGTGATTGGCATCCCTAGTTGGAAGTCTTAATAACATGAAGTCAATACAACTCGTTAATTTTAAATTAAAATAGAAATTCGTAAAAATATATTTTATTAAAGTAGAACTTAATAGATAAGAAAATGTATCATCACTGGTAAACTTGACGATAAATAAATTTAATGATTTCTTGTTATTGTGCGTATTGGCTTCTAATCTCGTTTTTAAAGTAAATAAATATGTCCATATTATATATGGGCAATTGCATGAAAAGGTAAACTACGACTGAAAAAATAAAACCCTTGATAACTTTTGCATTTTTGAATTCAATAAAATTTTGTATATGATCTTTTGTAGCACCAAAGACGAAGACTGTTTAAAATTTTTGAAATCGGTCTATTTTTACACCTCGCCGCCATACAAACGGAACCGAAAATATGACTTTTTAGCTCATAGTTCTGTTAATTATAATACTATCCCTTCAAAAATCGGCAGATCTAAAATGTTTATAAGCCTAAACCTTTATGCCGATTTTCATAACGATTGGAGCTCATTTGACCCTAGTTCCATTCAAAGTTTAATTTCAAAAAACACTCAAACGTCCGTAAAGCTCACCTCTAATCACTAGTATTTTGATAAAATTTGGTACAAATAAGTTTTATATGAATTAAAATCACACCCTGGAATTTTATGAGGATCGGTCCATATTTGACCCTAGTCGCCATATAACTCCAGTGTTTTATTTTTATCTATAAATTGCTTAAACATGTATATAGGTCGGCCATGTCCGACTGTACTTTCCTACTCCTTTTGATTTGTTGAAGTGTGTATGCATATATTTCCAAAATATATATTTTATAACCTAAAAAAAATCAAGAGAAAAATCTGTCACATACGATGTGTCACGTACGATATTTAAATATGTTCATTATAAAATTATATTAATTTATTTTTTTATTTAAAAATTATGGATTACTAATGAAAAATATGTCCCATAGTGTAAGAAATTAAAACAAAAAAGATACACCTACAGAATTCGCAGATTTTCGTAAATATTTACATGTACTTTAAAAACACTTCCGTTTTTTGTCACGTATGATATCGCCATATTTTAATCCATATTTTGGAAAACAAGGTTCCGAATGGGATGATTCCTTTTGCAAATATAGTATTCTTTAAATGGAACAGAATGACAAAATTGTTTTCCAAGTACTCCTAATTTTACAAAATCTATACCACTCTGAAGGCGTGCGAATGTCACATACAATCGTATGGAATTGCCCATATGTATGTGTATTTTGAATTAGGTTTTTTAATCTTGAGACAAATTTTAAAAAAGAAATAAATTATGTAGCTACGATATGTTTTTAAGAATAAGTTAGATTGAAACTGTCCTTCATTATTTATAAATACTTTTTTTTTTTAATTTTAACAAATAAAAAATATTCTAAATTGTGTGCATATTTAGACATTTAAAACATTTTTATACACGAACAGATCTTCCAGATCTTTCGAGTATTATATAACGAAAAATTTTGACTTCTATTATGACAAGATAGTGCTTTTAAAATTTACTCATATTTAATGTTGCCACCAAAGAATAAACTTTTACAGTCTGTTGGAAGTCTCAAGAACTCTCTAGCTTACTAATATTTAAAACTTATCGCATTTGTTAGAGCAGAAGATGAAATTCCAAAGATTTTTTTTGTTATTTTAAAAAGTTTTTTTATTATTAAAAATTTTCAAAAATAAAATGCCAACTTAATCATCCAAAATTATAAACTTAACACTGAAGCTTTACGTACACCACGTAACTCCATATCAGCCTTCTTTAAGTTGACAAAATGGTTCAATTGTTTCACACACAATGTCGACCAAATCATATAGTTCGAAAGACCAAAAATTTGAGCAGCATGTAGAGCGGCAGTCTTCTTTGGCAACCATCAAACGCGAATCACCAGCGGGCCAAGTTTCGCAATCAATGATATCGGCCAAGAGAATGTTGTCTGTGGGGAAGAGTAATAATGAAATATTTAAAGGTTGTGCTGTTGTAAGGTTTTCAGATTTTAAGGTTGGTAATAAACCGATAATAAATCGGAATAAAATTAATAAAATAAAACAAAAATCTCAAAATCTCTAGTAGTAAATATTATTAATTAGTTTTTCAATTTAAAGTTTATTTTAAATGTACCTTGCTCATCAACATCAAATTCAACATTCATTTATGAGTTTGGGTATTTTATGATCTCTACCAGTCAAAATGTAATCTCACTTTGAGCTAAAATGAAAGATAACGACTACGATGCTTGTAGAAAAGCTACACCCGGACATGTGCCGAGCAGATTTTAATAATTTATGTTCTATTTTTAATGTTTTATATTTATCAATTAATAATAGTTCTGACCTGAACATGTCGATATGCGCATTCCGATGCACAGTGGTATAGAAATAAAAAAAATAGAGAAATATTTCTGTAAAATCTTTATGTATAGAGGTTTTCATTGAAATGTAATTGTTATTTGTTATCCCAAATCCCTCAATTCTCAAAAAAGTTTTGGAAAATCACAAAAATTTACTTTTTTAGTTTTTTAGCTATAATATCCATACCAGGGGCGGGGTTATCGAAAACCTTTACAGAATAATTAAGAACATATTGGGTCATCTAAAATGGGTTACTATAATTTGATATCGTCTATGCGATTTGAGAATTTTTGTCCTAAAGTTGATTATTAGATAAAAAAAATAGGCGTTTTTGGGATGCACCTGGTCCCCTCCGTATTAAAAGTTTCGAAATATTTTTTCATTTAAAATATTTCATGTAAAGTTAGTTAGCTTTTCAAAAAGTATAAATTCTTTATAAATCTTCTTAGAAATTTTTTGATAAGTTAAAAAGAGAGGTTAGAATGAGAAGTTAGTAGTGAAACACCATTTTACATTTTTTTAGCAATGAAAGCTTTGGATCCAGCTGGTTTAATATAGGCTGTGCTAATGCATTAATATAAATAACTGATTAGTAAGAAAACCCCCCTCATCAAGGTTATTTTCGATTTTTTAATAATCATGCATAAAAAGTTTTTATTTATTATTTATTTATTTTTTATTAAAAACTTATAAAAGACATGAAAAGACTTAAAATTATGTTTTGTTTTAAAACAAACCATTATCATCACTAGCTATAATACGATCTTTGTTCTCACGGTTTCATATACAAATGTTCATAAATTTCTCCATCACATCAGGTTTTTAAGATATTGTGTATAGGGCCACTGAATTAACGATACACTGTATTGCCGACAATATTACAGTTTTGCTTTATAACGTAGTTTTTTAAAGCTTCACTTTGTTCCATTTTTCAAATTTTAGTTTAAATAAATAAAAACGTTTATTTCCAACTTGAAGCAATTACCAATTGGATTTAATTTCATTTGTCGATAAAGCCGTGTCTTACCTTATTCCCACTTTCTTGTTGCATTTACGTTCAACGTGGCAACTCCTTTTTACTTCATTTTCTCGCGCTATTTGTGATTTTCGCATTTCAATCGAATTTTGTGTAATTTTCAGTGGTTTTTTGTAAAAAATAATACAAGTATATGAAATAAGTGTAATATTAGTGAAATTTTATAAAAAATTTGTTCAATATTTTGAGAAAATATGAAAAAAGTGAAAAAAATTTGTCACACGATGTGTTGTTGCCGAGGCTTCTTCCTCGAAATCGAAGCCTATAATTTGTGCTATACTAAATGGAAAATGACAAAAATCCATGGGACAAAATTGATACAGAGTTGTCCAAACTTATCAAGAAGCATTGGATGTGTGTAGGTAACAATAGGACAGGATGCAGGATATGTTTTCCTGTTTGTTCTCAACTGTTCCAAAAAGGAGAAACTTGTAAATGTGTCGGCGTTCTTTAATTGAAGTCAGTTAATGTTGAGTGAATTACTCATTTCTCGAACAATGGTAAGTCTATACTAAATTATTTCTAATGGATAAAGTCATTATACATAACACGCCCGAACTAAATTTTAAGGTTCGAAAATAATCTTAATTAATATTGGAATATTATTGAATGTAATTGGTTAGGGGCTGCAAAATGCTGTCAGCTTAAGGGGGTTTAAGACGTATGGTGATTCGAAACTTATTATCCAAATGAGACTCCTGGTTGTTTGGTCCTTAAAAAACGTTTATAACTTACCGCATTTGTTCAAACAGAATATCAAATTCCAACATCTTGTTTGTTATTTTAAAATAGTTTATTTTTTATTGTTAAAAATCTTCAAAACAAAGCAAATGGCAACTTAATCATACAAAATCATAAACTTAACACCTAAGCTTTACGTACACCACGTAACTCCTTATCAGCCTTCTTTAAGTTGATAAAATTGTTCAATTGTTTCACACGCAATTTCGACCAAATCATATAGTTCGAAAGACCCAAAATTTGAGCAGCATGTAGAGCGGCAGTTTCGGGATACAAAACGGTGGGACAACCCAAACCAGAGGGAACATTAAGACTAGACCAAACATCAACTTGCATATTTTCAGCCTTAAGGGGAGGACAATTGATGACAGGGTAGGTGGTGTTGCCCGAGAGGACAGGACCCAAACCATTGGAACGGCCAGCTACACAAATGAAAATGAGATTGTTCATAACACTTTCGTATTCACGCATAATGCGCAAAGATTCCTCGGGAGCTTTGTGGGCGGAGGTAACACGTAATTCGGTGTTCAAACCCAAACTCTTGCATTGATCGGCAATTTTTTCACAGTGAGCTTTATCGGAAGCACTACCCATAAGGATTACAACCAAATGATCATTTTTAGGAATAATGTCTTTAAGTTGTTCACTGACCCAAATGAAATTACGCTTGACGGTATCCAAATCGGATTGGGTGACTGAGGCCAAGTTACGGTAGACTTGTTTGTCAACCATTAAACGTTTGTCACCAGCAGGCCACAAACGCCAGGAGTCGGAATCAATGATATCGGCTAAGACAATGTTGCCTGTAGGGGAGAGAAATATAGATGAAAATATTGTAATATGAAATATTTTTTCTGATTTGAGAGAAGTTTTCTTCATCAGATTTTGAAATTCCAGTTGGAAATAAACAAAAATCTTACTAGTATAAAGAGAGCAAATCTCTTGGCGATATTATCAAGTAGTTTAACAATTTAAAGTTTGTTTTAAATGTACCTTGCTCATCAACACCAAATTCAACTTTCATATCGATTAAGGCACAATTTTTAGTGGCCCAGGCCTTTTCCAAAACCTCAAATACAGCCAAAGTCATTCTCTTCATAATATCAACTTCATCTTGACCTTTAAAAGGAATCACATACAAATTAAAACTTTAAAATATATTTCAAATTGTTTTTAATTAATCAATAACCTACCAATCAAGACACCATTGAAAGTGAATTTAGCGGAAATAATTTGTTCGTCCAACCATTGGGGATCATGATTGGCATCATCCTTAAAGAAAGTCTCTTGTTTGGGGGGAGAGAAACTATAAAATAAAGAAAATAAATAATTAATATTTGATATTGTTCGTTAAAATAAATCTATGCAAAAACAAGTAAGAAATTGCAATAGAATACCCTACCCACTAAAGTGGTGTAGGGTATAATAAGTTTCACAATTAGTTCATCCCAGTAGTCCAAAATCACTCTGTATTTTTATGTTTATTATCAAGAATAGCTTCTGGGACTAGTAGTCATTGAAGAATCTGAAATATTACATGTACACTTATTCCAGACTATCAAAATTCTAATTATATTTTGCTATTAAATGCTTGTTACTAATCGATTTTTTTATTTATGATTTTCATTATCAATTTGTTTTTGTTTTTATTGCATTTCATATTGATTGATGAGTTTATTTACTTTATTTTTTACATGTTTATTAAATTATTTCATCATCGTCATAATTGTTGTTTTTTCTCATTTAAATGTTTTTAGCAATTCACCAATTGGGGGTAAATATTGCAAAAGGTCAGGAAAATTGATAATTTTATTAAATCTTATCAGGAATTTTTAATAGTTGTTTTTGTTTTTTGTTTAATAAAAAACAAATAAATATTTGTTTAGGCAAATTTACAATGTTTTTAAATAAGTAAATTTAGAAAAAATAATGAATTCTGATGGAAATGTGTTTAAAAGCTGAAATCGGAAATAGTTTCTAAAACAATTATTCAAAATCTAAAGTTTTGAAGTAATTTTGAGATTTAGAAAACCAATTAAGAATTTTCACAAAATTCTGTTTCTATTGAACTTTAGTTTGAATTTAATTTCGATTTTTTTAGCGTATCTTAAAAATATTCCCTCTCCAGAATCATATCGATCTAGTGTCGGTTGTGACAAATTATGTCGATAGTCAAGCTGCTCTTAGAGCATTGGCAGAAAGATTGTAGAAATGCTCTTAGGGACATTATGAGACTGTTTACTGTTAGACTGTGTTGGGTGCAGGGGCACTGAAATGTGCATGTTAAAGAGGTTGCCGACGAATTAGCTTTACTAGGTTCGAACCTTGACATATATGATAGGGATAGAAGAGGGAAAGCTCCCATATGTCTCTATTATAGGTTCCAGTCCAGGAAAATATCAAAGTCCTTATGGCCAACACTTATGTGAGGCCTGTAGTGTTGTCGCAGTCTTCAGATTCTGGCAGGGATTTCATAGTTTTAAATAATTTTTGAATATACAATTACATATTTATATAATTATTAAGAAATCTCCAGAATCTAGAGATTATTTTATTAATTTAAAAAAAAATTATTGTATTTTAAAAAATTCGAACTTATGTTTGAAAAATTTTTAAAGGTTAAATAATCTTTTATTTATAAGAAATTATAAAAAAAAATTTTCGTTTAATTTGAGACCAATTTCAAACTCAGCATTTTTGCAAATAATTAAAAAAATTTTAGTGTTTTCGAAAACTCGAACTTATGTTCGAAAATTTTTTACATTTTCCAATTTTGAATTTTAAAATTTTAAAAATTATTTTAAAAGTTTTTATGAATTTAAATATTGTAAGGGAATATAAAGCTCTTTCACGATATTTTCGACAATTCGAACTTGTGTTCGAAAACTTTATAAATCTGTTAAAATAATCTAGAAATCATAAGGATTCAGAAAAATATTATTTTAGTTTTATTTGAGACAATATTTTTTTAAATTTTCTGAAATTCAAACTTATGTTCGAAAATGAGAACAATTTGATACATTTAACAATTTTGAACTTGAAATTGTTGTGAATTTTAAACTTGTTTAGTATAGTTTCGGAATATAAACTTTATGATATATTTTCGAAAATTCAAACTTATGTTCAAAAAATGTTTAGATATGAACTTCTAACGTGGGGTATCTTTGAAATTGAGACCCTCACAATCTATTGAGAAGTAAATTTTCCTTTTTTTCAAATCATTCTCAAACTTTCGCTATTTAAGAAAGACTTTAAGTTCAAATCCTTTTTAATATGATAATTTCACAAAGCTTGAATCTTAGGTTGTTGTTGGAGCAGCGAATCGTTCCGGTGCGAAGAAACGATTGTCGTGGGAACGTCAATCTTAGGTGGTTGGGTTCGTTAACGCCGTAGTTTTTGCGCGCAAACAGTTAAGTAGAATCGAAAGGACTCAGTTTTGACAGGACCACTCCATTATAGTATTATACAGTATTATATCCAGTCGATAGCAGTGAGATATTTGAGCAGGTTTTGGCCCAAATAACTCACCAAGGATATGAAGTAATTGCCAAAGGAATCTGTTTCTCTTGGCGGCTAGAGCAGGTCATTCGCAGATAAGATGAAAAACTGTTTCTTCCTCATAACTGTCTTTGCAATTGCGACAGTATTATTACTGCCAGCTATCTCCCGTCTATTTCGGGTTATAAGCTGCCTAGTGTGTTTCTCATTGAAAGAAGAGCACATTAACTTGGCCCCTCTACATGTGTACAGATTATTCCATATATTTTAAACTTTTTGGTTAAAGAACCCGAGGATACTACTTTTGATAGAACCCAAGGGAGTTGATCAGTATTCCCTATGCGCAGGAACCCATATTAGAGTAATATAAGACAAGCGACCCAGCCTTATGATAGTTCGTATCTATTAATTACTTTTTAAGGAAATTTAAGGAATAAGTGGATATTTAGCTTTTTGCTTTCAGATAATTTGTAGTCACTAAAACATTTCCAAATCTCTCACTATTTTTACACACAACTTAAATCTTTTACTTGATGTAGTTACTCAAAACTAAAATTTTCCATTTTGTACAATATGTTTGTCACACAGATAAACATACGATTGAATGAATAAGACAGACACACACATTATTAAAACTTACCGATAACCTTCTGGTACACCTGGTTACGTTTTAAAAATGAACCAGTAGCCAAACGTCTGGTAACCCACTCAATGGGAACCATTTCACATTTTTTAGCAATGAAAGCCTTGGGTCCAGCTGGTTTAACGTAGGCTGTGTTAATACCTACAAACAAAATGCATAAAATAAAAACAAATTAATCAGTTAAGTAATAAACACATTAACTTTTTATAAGTTTTCTTTACTCTACTTACCGGCTTCATTTAAAATCTGAAAAACTAAACCATTTGTGGTATTTGAAATTTCAGATTTGCCCTGCAAATCATGAGCCTTAACACCATCACCAGCTGTAATACGATCCTTGCTCAACAGCAAACATAAACCGGGATGTTCGGGTAAATCATAAACCTGTTTGGTTTTACCCTCAATAATAACTTTGCCCAATTTATAACCTTCAACTGTAAGAAGTTTTGTTTTTTTTTCAAATTTTGCTTTCCAAGATTAAAAGGAAAAAATTAACTTACTGCTGGTGGCCATGGTGTGTTAATTTGTTATTTATTTTATTTAAATTATTAAAAAAAAAAATACACGTGTTTTTCAACTTAACTCTTGTAGAGCACTTTTCAATATAAAACGTTCTAGACGATCGTTGAATCTGTACTGATTCCAGTTAGCACATGTGTATCTCTTTATTATTTACAATGTGTGTATATTTTTTTTAGTTGTTTCATTTAATTCATATGTTTGTTTTTGTTTATGTCTGGGGAAAGAGTTTAAGGTACATTTGTTGTTGATAAAGATGATTACTTTAGGTACTTTTTAATAGTAATTTTTTGTGTTAAAGATACTTTTGTAGATAATTTTTTATTTATAATGAAGATTACAAAACATTGCTATTTAAATATAATGGATTTAAATGAATATTAAGGCGTGTAAACCACAACTTGCCAATGAAATTTAATTTGGGATGATTTTTATGTTTTTTTCAAATAGTACTTTTCGAAATAAATTCATTAATAGATAAGGAAATGTACCTACCACTACTGGAATTTTCATTATGACTTTTTTATTCTCTTAGTTAAAATTATTCTCTTATTATGATTAAAGAAAGAGCACAAAAAACTTGTCTAAAAAATATTTTTAATGTTTTCTTGTTATTGTATGTATTGCCCCCTAATCGCGTTTTTAAAAAATAATGCGTATGTATATTTTTTTAATTACGTTTTTAATCATGAGACAAGTATTTAAAAAAATGTTGAATGGAGAAAAATATACCATATGTGTTAAAGAAACTGAATAATCCGTTAGATTCAAAAGAAAATATAGACAGAAGAAACTATTGCCGATCTTTTAGGGTCTCGGAAATATTCTCAATGAAAGTCGAAAAGTAATTGGTCTACAATCCATCAAAATTTGAAATTAATTTTCATTAAAACTATTTTTAATATTAGTGAGTTTTAGTTAGTTAGTTAGTTAGTTAGTTAGTTAGTTAGTTAGTTAGTGTTGTTAGTTAGTTAGTTAGTTAGTTAGTTAGTAGTTTTAGTTAGTTAGTTAGTTAGTTGTTAGTTAGTTAGGTAGTTAGTTAGTTAGTTAGTTTTTGTTAGTTAGTTAGTTAGTTTTTCGTTTTAGTTCGTTTTAGTTAGTTAGTTAGTTAGTTCGTTAGTTAGTTAGTTAGTTCGTTTTAGTTAGTTAGTTTCGTTTTAGTTAGTTAGTTAGTTAGTTAGTTAGTTATTGTTTCGTTCTTAGTTCGTTGTTCGTTCGTTATTTCGTTAGTTTGTTCGTTCGTTCGTTCGTTTTCGTTCGTTCTTAGTTTTCGTTCGTTAGTTCGTTCGTTCGTTCGTTCGTTTCGTTTTCGTTCGTTAGTTCGTTCGTTCGTTAGTTCGTTAGTTCGTTCGTTGTTCGTTCGTTTCGTTCGTTCGTTCGTTCGTTCGTTCGTTCGTTCGTTTCGTTCGTTCGTTCGTTCTTAGTTCGTTCGTTCGTTCGTTCGTTCGTTCGTTCGTTCGTTTCGTTCGTTTAGTTCGTTCGTTCGTTCGTTTCGTTCGTTCGTTAGTTCTTCGTTCGTTTTGCTCGAGTTATAGTGAAAAATAATTTTAATAGAAAATTGGTTTAATGAAAATTTAACATTTATTTAAAACTTAGTTCATTTTTTAAAACATTTTCATCTTACACCTTACAAAATAGAAATAAAAAACTTCCCAATATTCTTAATGTTTTTGTATATTACAACATTTACATTGTAAATATTTATGTATTTTATTTAAATTAAATAACTTTATGTATATTGTAGTTATAACTACTATTATATTAATAATATTTTAAATATGTATACAAAAACGTATATTGATAGAAATTTGTATTATTTTTATGTATGTATATAATTATGTATAATTGTTTATATTGCAATAAGAATAAATTTTAATTTAGCTACATTATTTTAGAACTACGGAAGATAGAAAATTTTGTTAACCAGAATTAATATTGCCTTTAAAATTTTGTTTATCTTTGATTTGTTTTTTTCTTTTTTTCAAAAAAATATTTTTTATATAATCTAAATGCTGCGTATAGATTTCCAACGTCTGAGTAGAAGACAGGAAGAGCTTAAACCCAAAGAAAATTGGCAAAATTCACTAATATTAATGTTGCGCGTAGGAATGTCTATTTTTTCTTTAATAATCTGAAATTATGATAGAAATCATGTTAATACATACTTTTTTAAGAGGAAAGCAATTGTTCATACTTTGTGCGATTCTGGAATTTCAGTAGGTGATCTGGTACTAAAGTGCCATTGATGTATAACATATTGGCTGCATGTTCTTCGGGTAGTCGTGATTTTTTGATATTTAAAACTAGCTTCTCGCTCCATACGTTTTAAAATTTCCACACATATTTTACTATTGCTAACGCATAAAACATCTGGGCCAGCCATGTGACATAGTATTTAAGACATTTTGGACCACCACCTATAGTGAGGATGATAGTGGAGGATAGTATTATGATTAAAAAAATTATTGAATTGCTCTGGTTCTAGTTCAATTCTAGTTGTGTTCTCGTTCTGTTCTGGTCTCTCTGGTTCTGTTCTGGTCTGTTCTGTTCTGGTTCTGTTCTGGTTTCTGTTCTGGTTCTGTTCTGGTTCTGTTCTGGTTCTGTTTTCTGGTTCTGTTCTGGTTCTGTCTGGTCTGTTTCTGGTTTTCTGTGTCTGGTTCTGTTCTGGTTCTGTTTTCTGGTTCTGTTCTGGTCTGTTCTGGTTCTGTTTCTGGTTCTGTTCTGGTTCTGTTCTGTTCTTTCTGTTCTGTTCTGATTCTGTTCTGATTCTGTTCTGAATCTATTCTGGTTCTGTTCTGAATCTATTTTGGTTCTGTTCTAATCTAGTTCTGTCTAATTCTCGCCCTCTTTGTCAAGATTTATAGAACATTCCGATTGTCATAGTTATTAACAATTATTGGTAATAGATCGAGTTTCCTTTTACCTTTATAGGCGTTACTGGATATTCGGGAAATGTCATAGCCACTGCTCTAGCGCCATCTTCATTTGTGTATTCGGAAATGCCCACAAAGAATTCTCTGCCTGAAAGTGAAAGATTTTAGCGGTATTAAAGATTAAACATTTTAAATTCATTAATTATTCTATACCGGTAAATAAGACATCACCACCATCTAATTGTGCATTGGGATTGTCTATCACTTCTACTGGAATATCTAATTCTTTTTTTAATTTATCGCCATACTATTGGCCTGGAAATTGAAAAAGAAAAGATTTTAAAATATTTGTTTTGTTAATAAACAAATATACATACATATATTTCTTTAAATTATTAACTTACTTCTTTTGTCTCATGGGATTATCAGACTTTCCTATTAAAGCCACACCATTACATATCACCGCTGACGTTTCCACGAAGACACTTTCTGGTAATTCATCATCGGGTGGTAATTCAATGACATCTAAACCGATTTCTCTTAATAAACTACAATATTGTTTGTGCTGTTCTTTAGCTAATTCAAGATTAAAGTCTTTTTTTGTTTTTAAAGAATCGGAGATTCTAAAAGTAAAAGAATGTAAGAATATAAACATTAGTAATTAAACGTAACATAAAATACTTTAAAATTCGTGAAATTTTAAGAT
>NW_023997353.1:2500-23136 GCF_015586225.1 Lucilia sericata | reverse complement strand
TATAGTCTAGTCTATAGTCTTAGTCTAGTCTAGTCTATAGTCTAGTCTATAGTCTAGTCTATAGTCTAGTCTATAGTCTAGTCTATAGTCAGTCTATAGTCTAGTCTATAGTCTAGTCTATAGTCTAGTCTATAGTCCTAGTCTATAGTCTAGTCTATAGTCTAGTCTATAGTCTAGTCTATAGTCTAGTCTATAGTCTAGTCTATAGTCTATCTATAGTCTGTCTATAGTCTCTATAGTCTAGTCTATAGTCTAGTCTATAGTCTAGTCTATAGTCTAGTCTATAGTCTAGTCTATAGTCTAGTCTAAGTCTAGTCTATAGTCTAGTCTATAGTCTAGTCTATAGTCTGTCTATAGTCTAGCTATAGTCTAGTCTATAGTCTAGTCTATAGTCTAGTCTATAGTCTAGTCTATAGTCTAGTCTATCTAGTCTATAGTCTAGTCTATAGTCTAGTCTATAGTCTAGTCTATAGTCTAGTCTATAGTCTAGTCTATAGTCTAGTCTATAGTCTAGTCTATAGTCTAGTCTATAGTCTAGTCATAGTCTAGTCTATAGTCTAGTCTATAGTCTAGTCTATAGTCTAGTCTATGTCTAGTCTATAGTCTAGTCTATAGTCTAGTCTATAGTCTAGTCTATAGTCTAGTCTTAGTCAGTCTATAGTCTAGTCTATAGTCTAGTCTATAGTCTAGTCTATAGTCTAGTCTATATCTAGTCTATAGTCTAGTCTATAGTCTAGTCCTATAGTCTAGTCTATAGTCTAGTCATAGTCAGTCTATAGTCTAGTCTATAGTCTAGTCTATAGTCTAGTCTATAGTCTAGTCTATAGTCTAGTCTATAGTCTAGTCATAGTCTAGTCTAAGTCTAGTCTATAGTCTAGTCTATAGTCTAGTCTATAGTCTAGTCTATAGTCTAGTCTCTAGTCTAGTCTAATCTATAGTCTAGTCTAAACTATATCTAGTCTATCTAGTCTATCTAATCTATAGTCTAGTCTAAACTATCGTCTAGTCTAATCTATAGTCTAGTCTAGTCTAGTCTATAGTCTATCTAGTCTAGTCTATAGTCCTAGTCTAGTCTAGTCTATAGTCTAGTCTAGTCTATCTATGTCTAGTCTAGTCTAGTCTATCTAGTCTAGTCTAGTCTAGTCTAGTCCTAGTCTAGTCTAGTCTAGTCTAGTCTAGTCTAGTCTAGTCTAGTCTTCTAGCTAGTCTAGTCTAGTCTAGTCTAGTCTAGTCTAGTCTAGTCTAGTCTAGTCTAGTCTAGTCTAGTCTAGTCTAGTCTAGTCTAGTCTAGTCTAGTCTAGTCTAGTCTAGTCTAGTCTAGTCTAGTCTAGTCTAGTCTGGTCTAGTCTAGTCTATCTATAGTCTAGTCTAGTCTAGTCTAGTCTAGTCTAGTCTAGTCTAGTCTAGTCTATAGTCTAGTCTATAGTCTAGTCTATAGTCTAGTCTATAGTCTAGTCTATAGTCTAGTCTATAGTCTAGTCTATAGTCTAGTCTATAGTCTAGTCTATAGTCTAGGTCTTAGTCTAGTCTTAGTCTAGTCTATAGTCAGTTCGATAGTCTGTCTATAGTCTAGTCTATAGTCTAGTCTATAGTCTAGTCTATAGTCTAGTCTATAGTCTAGTCTATAGTCTAGTCTATAGTCTAGTCTATAGTCAGTCTATAGTCTAGTCTATAGTCTAGTCTATAGTCTAGTCTATAGTCTAGTCTATAGTCTAGTCTATAGTCTAGTCTATAGTCTAGTCTATAGTCTAGTCTATAGTCTAGTCTATAGTCTAGTCTATATTCTAGTCTATAGTCTATCTATAGTCTAGTCTCTAGTCTAGTCTATAGTTTAGTCTATAGTCTAGTCTATAACTTTTCTTTGTATACTTACAGCTGTTGCATTAAAGAGTGTTTGGTCGTTTTTGATCGTCTTTGTTTCCGTTACATTCCTCTTAAGCAAAGAAAAGAAAAATATTTATATACATACATATGTATTATTTATATACATAAATATAGTTTGTGTAAAATATTTAAAATTTTCCTATGTTTATTTAGACAATTCAGAAATGTTTTCATGTTTCTTAGCGTATAATAACAGTTAGGTTTGGGATCTCAATAAAAATAAAACTGAAAATAAACCAAAAATTGCTACATGAATGGCAATTTACAGATGATGTCTTCTTATTCCTTTTTGCTATATTCAAATGTTCATATTTGAAATCATCATAGTCCCAATCGTCTGTTTTTCAGTCTTCATTTAGACACATTCGAGATGCTTTCAAGACGACTAAATGAAAGACGAAGCTGTTGGCAAGCAAATGTAATTTTGTAATCAAGTATAAGTAAGTAGAAAACATTTCACTTATTGAACATTTTTAGAGGAATATACATACGTTTTCAAAATTGCTTTTCCTCTTTTAATGACTACGAAAGTACAACAATCATTTGGTCACATTCACGTCCGCAATTTGTTTTTTTTAATGGTTATTTCATTTTATTGTTTTTTTCATCTAGTGAAAGAAGGAATATTTTTCCCTATTATTGCTTCCTATTTCAAATGTAATTCTTAGATATGTTTGCCTCTCATACTCGTTTTGCTAACTTATATTTAAATGATTCTTGGGGCAATTAAATTTTAATTTTTAATCAAGTAACTATTTATTATTCTACAGTTTATATCATATATTATTCTTTAGTACATATGTAGTTCCTTGCTATAGGCCAGACAAAAGACTAATCTATATATCATATATATATATATATATATATATATATAATCTCTATTATATATATATATATTTATATATATATATATATATAATATATATATATATATATATATCCAGATTATAGACTGCTCTATAGTCAGACTATAGACTGCTCTATAGTCCAGACTATAGACTGTCTATAGTCCCTATAACTGTCTATAGTCCAGACAAGACTGTCTATAGTCCAGACTATAGACTGTCTATAGTCCAGACTATAGACTGTCTATAGTCCAGCTATAGACTGTTCTATAGTCCAGACTATAGACTGTTCTATAGTCCAGACTATAGACTGTCTATTGTCCAGACTATAGACTGGTCTATATCCCAGACTATAGACTGTTCTATAGTCCAGACTATGTCCAGACTATAATCAGACTTTAGTCCAGACTATAGACTGTCTATAGTCCAGACTATAGACTGTTCTATAGTCCAGACTATAGACTTTCTATAGTCCAGACTATAGACTGTTCTATAGTGACTATAGACTGTTCTATAGTCCAGACTATAGACTGTTCTATAGTCCAGACTATAGACTGTTCTATAGTCCAGATATATACTTTCTATAGTCAGATTATAGACTGTTCTATAGTCCAGACTATAGACTGTTCTATAGTCCAGTCTATAGACAGTTTAGTCCAGACTATAGACTGTTCTATATTCCAGACTGTAGCCTGTTCTATAGTCCAGACTATAGACTGTTCTATAGTCCAGACTATAGACTGTTCTATAGTCCAGACTATAGACTGTTCTATAGTCCAGACTATAGACTGTTCTATAGTCCAGATATAGATGTCTATAGTCCAACTATAGGTTTCTATAGTCCAGACTATAGACTGTCTATAGTCCAGACTATAGACTGTCTATAGTCCAGACTATAGACTGCTCTATAGTCCAGACTATAGACTGCTCTATAGTCCAGACTATAGACTGCTCTATAGTCCAGACTATAGACTGCTCTATAGTCCAGACTATAGACTGCTCTATAGTCCAGACTATAGACTGCTCTATAGTCAGACTATAGACTGTCTTAGTCCAGACTATAGACTGGTCTATAGTCCAGACTATAGACTGTCTATAGTCCAGACTAGACTGTCTGTAGTCCAGACTATAGACTGGTCTATAGTCCAGACTATAGACTGGTCTGTAGTCCAGACTATAGACTGGTCTATAGTCCAGACTATAGACTGGTCTATAGTCCAGACAATAGACTGGTCTATAGTCCAGGACTATAGACTGGTCTATAGTCCAGACAATAGACTGGTCTATAGTCCAGACAATAGACTGGTCTATAGTCCAGACTATAGACTGGTCTATAGTCCAGACTATAGACTGGTCTATAGTCCAGACTATAGACTGTTCTATAGTCCAGACTATAGACTGGTCTATAGTCCAGACTATAGACTGGTCTATTGTCCAGACTATAGGACTGGTCTATATAGGCCACACTATAGACTGTTCCATAGTCCAGACTATTGTCCAGACTATAATACAGACTTTAGTCCAGACTATAGATTGTTCTATAGTCTAGACTATAGTCTATCGAGACTATAAGTTTTGCTACTGTCCAGACTATAAGTTTTTCTATTCTCCAAACTATAGACTTTTCTTTAGAAAGACGTATGATTAACATACTCAACTCAATATGGGGTAGTTATTACTCATACGTCTTGGTTAAGCTATGATTATAGTAAAATACATTTGATTACTAGAACTATTTCTCTTAAATGTTAAACATTTTTTTAAACTTAATGACTGTAACTTTAAACTCCTCCCCAATTCTTCTTAACATTACATTTGTACTGTTTAATGACTGGCGTATAAATATATTTCAGCTTCTTCTTATCCTGTTTATCTTAATGTTAAAAAAATCTCATTATCTTCTAATGTAGGTCATTCATTCCCGCCTTTTTAACGTTAAACTAAACAAACATTCTTGGTTGCATGCAACAACGTTATTTTCTGTTACAGTTTAGTTAAAGACAAGACGATGGCGCTGTTCCTTGTGGTGGTTAATATAATTTGTCACATTTAAAAAAATATACTGTTGTTGTTTCTTTTCTTTCAAACTTTAGGAAGTATTTAAGATTTTATATGTTTTAAGCTTTTTTGTTTTGCTATTGTATTACATTATATTAAATTAAATAGCAACAATTATTTTTTAAACTTCATTTAAAATGGTAAAGAAATTAAGGAAACTGTTTCGCAAAGGATATTCATATACCACAAGATGTACTATTGAGTATGATCGACGAATGTTTGGCAAAAGTATCAGAACTCAGGTGGTCCATTTGGTGAATTATGTGAAGAAAAAGCGTTAGTTTTGAATCCATAAGTTAACAAATCCTGAAAATTGTTAGTGTAGTCGATTAGAAATAAAGGTGTATGTTATGCCATCATCTGCTCTCAATTGATTTATAAGATCTCCCATTTGCAGCTGTTCCTTTTGAAATTTCTTGCTGTACATATTTTCTATCTTGATAAAGTTCCTGCTGCTGGATTTCTTTTCTTTTAAACCCCGGGGTATTTCCTAGGATTTAAAGCTGCTCTCGATAGCGATCAAAGTCATGTACTGGTTGGAACATTCATGTAGTGCCTCAAACCAAGTGTACTAAAATATTGAAATTTAAGGAAATAAGAAAATATTTTTCATTGTAATCAATATAATATTGCTTGTTATATGACTTCTTATGGATTTAACCACTGGTGGCGATTCCTTAAGTTGAAAAATTATTAAAACCACAATTAATTGTTTAAGTGTTTTCATGATTTGAATGTTGCTCCTATATAATGTTAACGTAAATGAGCTGTTGTGAATATGTTTTCGGTTATTTATAGGAGGAATTTATGTATATAATACTGCTGCAGAGACCATCTGTAGATGATTTTGTATAACCATGGTCATAAAAGTTAATGGTATATTAAATTTAATATTCCCTTTGTAAGACATCGACGGATTCATCTATTTTACAGCATTTGTATGTATAAAGCACGAAATAACATTTTAAATCCTTATTGTAAGTGCTTTTTTAAGTAGATATTTGTGAGCGAGCATGGTAAGCACCTGTGAATTCATGTGTTTTAATTCGGAAATCACTCAAATGTTCACTTTACTATAAAGATGTAGATACAATTTCATATTCTGGTCCTACTGAAATTCACTATAAATGTACGATACATGACAGATGGTAGGTATAGAAGATTCGGCGTGGCCAAAGTTTAACTAGCCACTAACTAACTAACTAACTAACTACTACTAACTAACTAACTAACTAACTAACTAACTAACTAACTAACTAACTAACTAACTAACTAACTAACTAACTAACTAACTACTAACTAACTAACTAACTAACTACTAACTACTAACTAACTAACTACTACTAACTAACTAACTACTAACTAACTAACTAACTAACTACTAACTAACTACTAACTAACTAACTACTAACTAACTAACTAACTAACTAACTAACTAACTAACTACTAACTACTACTACTAACTAACTACTAACTAACTAACTACTAACTAACTACTAACTAACTAACTACTAACTAACTAACTAACTAACTAACTAACTAACTAACTAACTAACTACTAACTAACTAACTAACTAACTAACTAACTACTAACTAACTAACTAACTAACTACTAACTAACTAACTAACTAACTACCTAACTACTACTAACTAACTAACTACTAAACTACTACTAACTAACTAACACTAACTAACTAACTAACTACTAACTAACTAACTAACTAACTAACTAACTAACTACTAACTAACTAACTACTAACTAACTACTAACTAACTAACTAACTAACTAACTAACTAACTACTAACTAACTAACTAACTAACTAACTAACTAACTAACTAACTACTAACTAACTAACTAACTAACTAACTAACTAACTAACTAACTAACTAACTAACTAACTAACTACTAACTAACTAACTAACTAACTAACTACTAACTAACTAACTAACTAACTAACAACTACTAACTAACTACTAACTAACTAACTAACTAACGAACTAACTAACTAACTAACTACCTACTAACTAACTAACTACTAACTAACTACTAACTAACTAACTAAACTAACTAACTAACTAACTAACTAACTACTAACTAACTAACTACTAACTAACTAACTAACTAACTAACTAACTAACTAACTACAACTAACTAACTAACTAACTAACTAACTACTAACTAACTAACTAACTACTAACTACTACTAACTAACTAACTAACTAACTAACTAACTAACTAACTAACTAACTAACTAACTAACTAACTAACTAACTAACTAACTAACTAACTAACTAACTAACTAACTAACTAACTAACTAACTAACTAACTAACTAACTAACAAACAAACAAACTAACTAACTAACAC
The DNA here is from genome assembly GCF_015586225.1 of Lucilia sericata. Taxonomy (NCBI): domain Eukaryota; kingdom Metazoa; phylum Arthropoda; class Insecta; order Diptera; family Calliphoridae; genus Lucilia; species Lucilia sericata. Next base: position 15,981 of record NW_023997353.1, on the reverse strand, counting down.
TAACTAACTAACTAACTAACTAACTAACTAACTACTACTACTAACTAACTAACTAACTAACTAACTAACTACTAACTAACTAACTACTAACTAACTAACTAACTAACCTAACTAACTAACTACTACTAACTACCTACTACTAACTAACTAACTACTAACTAACTAACTAACTACTACTACTAACTAACTAACTACTAACTAACTAACTAATACTAACTAACTAACTAACTACTAACTAACTAACTAACTAACTAACTAACTAACTAACTAACTAACTAACTACTACTAACTAACTAACTAACTAACTAACTAACTACTAACTAACAACCTTACTAACTTACTAACTAACTAACTAACTAGGGCTTGTGGTCTTCCTGGAGTCGTATGACGACCACACGATCTGCAGATAGCCTCAATCGACATGGCATCTATGTTGCGCAAGCTCATGGAGTTTATCATGAATCGAGCGTTTGCACCATTAAAACTGTATAACGACGAGAAAGTCAGTATGCTATGTTGTTGGCAATGGTACTGCCAGTTATCAGTTGTTGAACTGGAAGCCTGCACTAAGTGACTCATATGGCAAAATATCAATTGCCCTGAGTCTATAAGCTGAATTGAGGGCAATCTCTTTAGCCATTAGATCAATAAGTTACCAATTCCTCATGACACAAAAGAGCGTTTGATGGAATGGTAAGAAGAGCCCCAGTTACCACCAGACAAGTGCACCATACAGGGCTTTTCTACCATATCGTGTAAAAGATTACATAAGTAATGCATTACCTACTATTACCAACAGGTGAAATATTTTAGGAAATGTCTAAACTTCTCACAACCCAGCCGCTAAAATAAGGTCAAATTGTGTAACCTTTTTAAAAACCCCAGATACTTGAATTCAACACCTATCTACTCTATCTTTCCAATCCCCATTGTAATCTCCAAAGGGCTTGACCTATAATTGAATGAATAAGAATAGCCGATGTTTCCGCCATCGGCGAATGTGTTAATATGTTCGGAGTGTAATAAGAAGGTCGTTTATGAGAATAAGAAACATATTAGCGGAAAGAACGAAGCCATGCGGTACATGATGTGACACACCATTTTCGAGAGGTCCTCCGTAGTATGAAGGTAAATTGTTTCAATAAATAAATCCAAAGTGCAAATAGTGTGTTTTGATGTTCAACTTAATCAATTTCATTGCGAATATACGTAGCTGTGGTTTAAAGCCAAACTCACGGGAAGACAATATTGGTTAAAGGACAGAAATCTGAAATTTTATTTCGGGATAAGTTTGGTGCTGTTACCGAAAAGACAACAGATACCCGCAGTTATATGACTGAGGTGCTAAGCATTGGAAATGAGTTTGTGTCAAGTGTATATGATACGGGATGGATGTAGAGGTATGCGGGCCTCACCCACCCGTATATCTAGAGTGAATGACACATTCATGTTTTTTCTCAATGAATGTGTCGTATAAATGATAAATGTACTGGGTTGAATAGTTGACAGATGTAAAGTATCTTGTACAAGTGATACCATTGAATTTTCCTTCCTTGTCAAGGTACATACATATGTTTAAGGTTTTACTCGATTCGTACCAGACTTACCACACTTACGTGTGTTCTCTGTAAGTAAGAACTTGTCATTCGGTCTTCTAATAGCTCACCCGGTGGTTCTAAAGTACCGCGGTTAAATAAGGCTACGCCCACATACAAAATAAGTAGTAAAAGTTGCATGTCTCAGAAACTGCAACAGTGGGCGTGGCAGCTCCTATATAAAGAAAATCTTAAATTAGTATATCTGAGAAAATATAACAGCCAGAGTCCTCAGTTTTTCCGAGACACTTTAATATCAACATGAATGTTTAGGACCAAAAAACGGGCGGACTAGCAATAGAGGGCGTGGGCACCTCCCATATGAATTAAATACTAAAATCCGTTTATCTGGGGAACTATTGAAGTTAGAATCCTTAAATTTTGAACGAAGAACTCTGAAATCCATGTGAAAATTTGGGTAATTAATTGGCGGACTATCAATATGAGTTGGCACCTCTCATATGAATCAAATACAACAATTCGTACATTTGGGAAACTGTAAGAGCTAGAATCTTCAAAAATCGTAAAGTAGGTATTTATATAGAAGTAGTACAGTTGTATGGGTGGGTGGTATTATGATCCGTAATTCTGATAAACTTAACTATACATGGATGGCAACAGGTCAGCAATTCAATTACACCTATTGGAAGGTTAATAATCCTGATTTACTAACAAACAATGAATATTGTGTGGAAATCGGTTGGGGCTCTGATATGGAATGGAATGAGTTATCATACAAATACGGTTTAATCTGTGAACAAAACGAACTAGTAGGGTTAAAGCATAACAATGCGCAAGTACTGAAAATTTACAGGAAATAACAAAAAGTTTGAATGCATTGCGACAGAAGTGCAAGATCATGATCAGCTTAAAGAGAACTTAAGCATATACATAATAAGGCGTGAAAAATTACAGCAAGAACGTTTCATCAAATCAGCAACAACAGGAGGAACTTAAGAAAGAATTTTCAACAAGAACAACAGGTGGTGGATGAGCAAACGGATATAAAGGAGGCACAACAGTTTTTAAAATGTTACAAAAACAAAAATTTAAATTGTTGGAAATTTTACAGAAAAAATTTACAAAATCGCAAACAAATGAAAATGTCGAAAGTGAAGAAGCTGTGGAACAGTAGAAAATATCAAGATAATTTTTTTTTAATTCATTGTCTTAAACCGTTAAGGTTTACAATAGTTTAGAATAATTTTAAATCCACATAAAAGCGATCTTATGTGAACCAAATATATCCATATTCGAAAATTAGAGTTAAATGGATCCAATTATAAAAAATGTTCGCCATATATGTATATACATATATGTTTGTAAATCCTCATCACGGAATATCTAAAGCTATTTATATGGGTTTTCTGAAAAAATGAATATTACCAACTAAGATCTATATCGGACCATAATTGGTCATAGCTCACATAAAAGGTCCACTTCCGAAAATCACTTAAATGCACATAACTTATTAAGAAATATTAAGAAATAAAGATATTGGAATAATATTCGACATAAACAGTGTTTTATGTATACATATACGACTCTACTTAATTTTATTCGGATCGGTCCATCGGTCATAGCTCCCATAAAAGGCCCACTTTCGATAATCACGTAAACGGACATTTTTTATTACTGAATAAAGATATCGGTAAAAAAAAATTGTCATGAAAGTGTTTAAAGAACATATAAACCAGCCTGAGAAATATTTTCCGGATTGGTCCATAATTGGTCATAGCTCCCATATAAGGTCCACTTCCGAAATTCACTTAAAGGCACCTAACTAATTAAGAAATAAGGATAGGAGAATAATATTCGTCACAAATAGCGTTTTGTGTATACTTATATGATACTACCAAACTTTTTCCGGATCGGTCCATAATTGGTCATAGCTCTCATATGAGGACCACTTCCGATAACCACGTAAACGGATATAAGATCCATCTCTTAAAATCGCATATTCATTGATAAATAATCGGACTAAAATTCCCATAAAAAGTTTTTATATATACAAATCACTCCCACTTCCTTAAGTTACTTCTAATTAGTTAGCTATTTAGATGGGTTTTCTTCAAAAGTAGCTTACAGGTTTAAGATAGAATATAGCACTCTAACTTGTTTAATATCATTATCCTTATTTTAAAACTATAATATTTAACAAAGTATTGTTGAACTACAAGACATAGACATTAATTAGGGACTTAAACGATTAATATCGGATAGATAGTTTAGAAAATATACGATGTTAAACTTAATGCTTGTTGAAAAAAATCCAAAAAAATATGAACTTCGAACCTCGATAAAATCTAAACCGTAACGAATTTATAAATTTTGGAGAACTTTAAACTTCGTGTTTATAACAAGTGAGAGTATTATATTTGGCTGTGCCGAATTTCATATACCCACCATCAAACCGTATGCATTAAAAGGAATGCTCCCCTATAAACATCATGTTGATATTACCTATCAAATTAACTGAAGAGGGACCTTTATATGAGAGATAGGGTTAATAATTGACCGTTTTTCATAAATTTTTTTAGATCAATTTTGGTTCATACAAAACATCTTTACATCGAATATCATTTCCCGACCACTTCCGCATGATATTCGGTAGAAAAGATTTACGTTTCTATAATGTTTCATTATATAAAATTTCATAAGTGTTCACGTATTTTTAAGTCAGCAAAGATCGTTAAAGTAATTTTCTTATGGACCGATCCTCAATACAATTGTTAGAGAGGTTTTAACTCGTATAAGCCAGTAATGATCGTTTAAGTAATTTTTTGACGGGCACCATATATGGGGAGTAGGGTCAATTATGGACCGATCCACATAAAGTTTGACCAGAGAGATTTTGGCTTCATTGAAAACTTATGTGTGTCGAATTTCATCACTATACTCGTATTTTTAAAGCCAGTAATAAGCGTTAAAGTCATATTATGAAGGCGACCTTGTATGGGGGGTAGGGGTCAATTATAAACCGATCAACATAAAATTAGGGTAGGGAGATTTTGGATCATATGACACTTATGTGTTGTTAAATTTTATCACTATACTCATATTTTTAAGCCAGTAATGAGCGTTAAAGTCATTTTCTGAAGGGGACCTTATATGGGGTCAATTATGGACCAATCCCTATAAAATTTGGTAGAACGGTTTTGGATCATAAGAGACTTACTTATGTCAAATTTCATTCATATACTAGCCAGTAATGAGCGTTAAACTAATTTTTTGAAGGGAACCTTATATGGGGGTAGGGTTAACTATGGAACCGATCGACATAAAAGTTGATAGAGAGATTTTGGCTACATTGAAACTATGTGTGTGGAATTTCATCGCTATACTCGTTACTTTGAAACAGATATGCCCATTAAAGCGGTTTTTCATGGATCCACTTGTATGGGGGCTATCCGAAACGTAGACCGATATTGCCCATTTTCAATACCAAATTTCTCTTCGTTCGGACTCTATCGTGTTTTCAACAGACACACAGACAGACGGACGGACAGACAGGCGGACGGATGGAAGGACATGGCTAGATCGTCTAAGAATTTAATAGGGACCCAGAATATATATACTTTTGTGGGTCAATGCCCAATATTTCGATGTGTTACAAACGGAATGTCAAAATCAATATAACCCCCACCTTTTTTCATCAAAATCGATGGGGGTCATGTTCAAAATCCTACTTTTTTGTTTGAAATTTTTTGAAGTTACCCTATAGTCATTAAGCAATGTTCGTCCGTACGTCCGTCTGTATGTTGTTGAAATAAAATATCTAAAGACCCCAGATATCTCGGAACTCAAGTCATCAAAAATTCTGTCATACATCAGCAAAATCCGAGGACAACCTCTGAAAATTTCATAAAAAATTTAGATTTTTGGCGCATGCTTAGACAACAATAATAATAAACAACAACAACACACAGCATCATATGTTAAATTTTGTTCTTGTACTTAGTTTTGCAAAGCAGAGCAAGAATGAAGCTGTGTGTTGTTGTTGTTGTCTAGAAACATGCAATTAAGCATGTAGAGCCCGGAGTAAATGAGAACCTATAAAAGGGAACTTTTGTTACTTTTTCGTTCTTCAAAGGGTACTTTTTAAATTTTCTATAATATTCAACCTAGAAATAGAGCATTCAACATAGACTCTAAGTTGTTTTCTATACCACTGTGGAACGTTTAAAGAAAGTGTTAAGTAGTTCACCTTTGACAAAATATTTTTCTCTTTTTACAGTTTGATAATATATTTTAGATTTTCTGTTTTATTAATTATTGCCATTTTCATGAAATTGTGCATTTGACAATAGATAAGTATTTTGATTAAATTGAAAACTAATTGGACGATATTTTCGATGTTTCTCCTCATTTTCTTGACTTCTTCCGGTTCTAGAGGTTGTAATTTTTTTGCAATAAAATTATGCCATTCTTGTTGTTTTTGCAAAGCTTCATGTAAATTTCTAGCTTCTTTCTGTAATTGTTCCCCCAATTCTAGTTGATGTTTTTGTAGATCCTGTAAATTTGTGTTTTCTGCTGATAACTCTTTTCTCTTTAAAACATTTTCATTGTTAATTTTTGTAATTCTTTCTTAAGTTTCACCAGTTCTTCTTGCAAATCTTGGAGTTTCTTTGGCCACCATTTTAAAGTTATCTCTAAGATCAATATGTCTTTTAAATCTTGTTGACATTTCTGGAGATTTTCGTTCCAGTTCATTCTTATATTGCTGCACCTTAAAACTTTCTCGGGTATATTCACATATGAAACCATATTTAACTTCACATACATTATCATTCCATTCCATATTTGAGGCAGAAACCAATTGTATACAATACTCATTATTGAGAGAAAAATCTGGATTTTGATGTTTCCAAAAGGTATAACTGAATTTTTCCCCTGTACTTATCCATATATAGTTACGTGCATCGGGGTAATGGGTTAAAATGCCTCCAACCCAGAGAATAACATTTTTATTAAAAATACTTTTTACTAGAGTATTTATTTCCTCCGATTTATGTTGTGTTTCAATTGACACCAACGTCATGTTCATTTTTAAACATTCACTAAGGCCATCGAACCAAGTGTACTAAAATATTTAACATTTAAAAGTTACAATTAAAATATTTTAGTAAAAATTAAAATTTTCTAGCTAACCTTTGATCGGGATTTATAAAGTACTGTTTATTAGTTGCTGTGGTATAAATTTTACCACTGGTATAGATTCCATTTATTCTCGAAATTATTAAAACCGCAACTATTTGATAAAGTGTAGCCACCAAGCGCATTTTCAAGTTATTTCTTTTAAAAAACAAAAATTGAAATAATTTTTTCAGAATTGGGTTTCTGTTATTATATGCGAAAGACTTAGTTATATACGTATGTATTATGTGTATAGGAATAGGTCATAGTTCTTTTTAAAAGTTTTGATTATATTTTTTGATAAATGGTTTTAACATTCAGAGTGACTGCAGCGAACCACTACTACTTTTTCCATTTTATACTCTTTTTCTATCAATATTAAATTATTATTTTGAATTAGTTGATTTGGTCATGGGAACTACTTTTTTTGGTGTATTATTTGGAATTAGTGTTTTAAGGGGAACTGAACTAGAACTGAACTAGAACTGAACTAGAACTGAACTAGAACTGAACTAGAACTGAACTAGAACTGAACTAGAACTGAACTAGAACTGAACTAGAGCTAGAACTGAACTAGAGCTAGAACTGAACTAGAGCTAGAACTGAACTAGAACTGAACTAGAACTGAACTAGAACTGAACTAGAACTGAACTAGAACTGAACTAGAACTGAACTAGAACTGAACTAGAACTGAACTAGAACTGAACTAGAACTGAACTAGAACTGAACTAGAACTGAACTAGAACTGAACTAGAACTGAACTAGAACTGAACTAGAACTGAACTAGAACTGAACTAGAACTGAACTAGAACTGAACTAGAACTGAACTAGAACTGAACTAGAACTGAACTAGAACTGAACTAGAACTGAACTAGAACTGAACTAGAAACTAGAACTGAACTAGAACTGAACTAGAACTGAACTAGAACTGAACTAGAACTGAACTAGAACTGAACTAGAACTGAACTAGAACTGAACTAGAACTGAACTAGAACTGAACTAGAACTGAACTAGAACTGAACTAGAACTGAACTAGAACTGAACTAGAATGAACTAGAACTGAACTAGAACTGAACTAGAACTGAACTAGAACTGAACTAGAACTGAACTAGGAACTGAACTAGAACTGAAACTAGAACTGAACTAGAACTGAACTAGAACTGAACTAGAACTGAACTAGAACTGAACTAGAACTTGAACTAGAACTGAACTAGAACTGAACTAGAACTGAACTAGAACTGAACTAGAACTGAACTAGAACTGAAGCTAGAACTGAAACTAGAACTGAACTAGAACTGAACTAGAACTGAACTAGAACTGAACTAGAACTGAACTAGAACTGAACTAGAACTGAACTAGAACTGAACTAGAACTAGAACTAGAACTGAACTAGAACTGAACTAGAACTGAACTAGAACTGAACTAGAACTGAACTAGAACTGAACTAGAACTGAACTAGAACTGAACTAGAACGAACTAGAACTGAACTAGAACTGAACTAGAACTGAACTAGAACTGAACTAGAACTGAACTAGAACTGAACTAGAACTGAACTAGAACTGAACTAGAACTGAAACTAGAACTGAACTAAACTGAACTAGAAATGAACTAGAACTGACTACTACTAGAACTGAACTAGAACTGAACTAGAACTGAACTAGAACTGACTAGAACTGAACTAGAACTGACCTAGAACTGAACTAGAACTGAAACTAGAACTGAACTAGAACTGACTAGAACTGAACTAGAACTGAACTAGAACTGAACTAGAACTGAACTAGAACTGAACTAGAACTGAACTAGAACTGAACTAGAACTGAACTAGAACTGAACTAGAACTGAACTAGAACTAAAACTAGAACTGAACTAGAACTGACTAGAACTGAACTAGAACTGAACTAGAACTAACTAGAAACTAGAACTACTGAAACTGAACTAGAAACTGAACTAGAACTGAACTAGAACTGAACTAGAATCTTGCACTGAACTGAAACTAGAATGAACTAGAACTGAACTAGAACTGAAACTAGAACTGAACTAGAACTGAACTAGAACTGAACTAGAACTGAACTAGAACTAACTAGAACTGAACTAGAACTGAAACTATGAACTGAACTAGAACTGAACTAGAACTGAACTAGAACTGAACTAGAACTGAACTAGAACTGAACTAGAACTGAACTAGAAATGAACTAGAACTGAACTAGAACTGAACTAGAACTGAACTAGAAAACTGAACGAACTAGAACTGAACTAGAACTGAACTAGAACTGAACTAGAACTGAACTAGAACTGACTAGAACTGAACTAGAACTGAACTAGAACTGAACTAGAACTGAACTAGAACTGAACTAGAACTGAACTAGAACTGAACTAGAACTGAACTAGAACTGAACTAGACTGACTAGAACTGAACTAGAACTGACCTAGAACTGAACTAGAACTGAACTAAGAACTGAACTAGAACTGAACTAGAACTGAACTAGAACTGAACTAGAACTGAACTAGAACTGAACAGACTGAACTAGAACTGAACTAGAACTGAACTAGAACTGAACTAGAACTGAACTAGAACTGAACTAGAACTGAACTAGAACTGAACTAGAACTGAACTAGAACTGAACTAGAACTGAACTAGAACTGAACTAGAACTGAACTAGAACTGAACTAGAACTGAACTAGAACTGAACTAGAACTGAACTAGAACTGAACTAGAACTGAACTAGAACTGAACTAGAACTGAACTAGAACTGAACTAGAATGAACTAGAACTGAACTAGAACTGAACTAGAACTGAACTAGAACTGAACTAGAACTGAACTAGAACTGAACTAGAACTGAACTAGAACTGACCTAGCTAGAACTGACCTACTGAACTAGAACTGAACTAGAACTGAACAAGAACTGAACTAGAACTGAACTAGAACTGAACTAGAACTGAACTAGAACTGAACTAAACTGAACTAGAACTGAACTAGAACTGAACTAGAACTGAACTAGAACTGAACTAGAACTGAACTAGAACTGAACTAGAACTGAACTAGAACTGAACTAGAACTGAACTAGAACTGAACTAGAACTGAACTAGAACTGAACTAGAACTGAACTAGAACTGAACTAGAACTGAACTAGAACTGAACTAGAACTGAACTAGAACTGAACTAGAACTGAACTAGAACTGAACTAGAACTGAACTAACTGAACTAGAACTGAACTAGAACTGAACTAGAACTGAACTAGAACTGAACTAGAACTGAACTAGAACTGAACTAGAACTGAACTAGAACTGAACTAGAACTGAACTAGAACTGAACTAGAACTGAACTAGAACTGAACTAGAACTGAACTAGAACTGAACTAGAACTGAACTAGAACTGAACTAGAACTGAACTAGAACTGAACTAGAACTGAACTAGAACTGAAACTAGAACTGAACTAGAACTGAACTAGAACTGAACTAGAAAGAACTAGAACTGAACTAGAACTGAACTAGAACTGAACAACTGAACTAGAACTGAACTAGAACTTGAACTGAACTAGAACTGAACTAGAACTGAACTAGAACTGAAGTAGAACTGAACTAGAACTGAACTAGAACTGAACTAAAACTGAACTAGAACTGAACTAGAACTGAACAAAAACTGAACTAGAACCTAACTAGAACTGAACTAGAACTGGACTAGAACTATTTGTTATTTATACTTATATTACGTTAGTAGTAAATTTTGTAAGGACCCAGCTTTTGTGCGCATACAACTAAAATTTTTATGTGTTACAAACAGAATGACAGCATCAATATACTCGCCATTTTACTTTGTTTTATTTGTAGTCTCCAAATAATAATATTTGCTTATCACAATAAAACCACATAATTATATTTGTAAGTGATTAAATTTATTTAAATTTAATATTATTTAACAGCATGTAGATATTGTAAAAATATAACTTAAGTGGAATAGGTGCCCTAAAATATTACTTCAATAATTTAGCATTAACATACTTTAGGAGTGGATATTCTAGTCTTCTTTTGAGAGAATTATCCATTAAATTAAATCGATTTATTTGGTTTGATTTTTATAGAACTTTGCGTATTTATTTCACATACGGATCGTATGCGGACTAAGCGTTTCTTTTATAAAAATTATAATCTACATATAAAGTAGGTAAAGTGATTTTGTGAGGGGGACCTTATATGGGAGGTAAGGTCAATTATGAAGCGGTCTTCATAAATTGATTGCAGTGATTTTTCTTATATAAAACTTGTTTATGTCGAATTTCGTAGCTTTACTTGTATTATTAAGCCAGTTTTGAGCGTTAAAGTGATTTTCAGAAATTGACCTTATGTGGGAAGTAGGGTCCACCATACATTAAAATATAATTTTTGGTTACATAAAACTAAATTGAGCAATATTTTATCACGATTGATAGTTATACATCAACTAATTATTGACTCTTTAAACTATATTTCGAGGTGCTAAGCGAAATCGTAGACCGATATTGTTTATTTTTAATACCAAACAAACCTTATTAATAGAGAATATTTATGCAACATTTTAACTGTTTAGCTTATCCCGTGTGTTCCCTATCGTGATTTCAACAGACAGACGGACAGATCGTTTAATCAGGACACAGAATATATACATACTACATACTTTATACGACCAATATTTCAATGTTTATTAATATTATTTAATTGTCATTATTCAATGCAGCGTTTGATTGTAAATATGCATTTTGAATAATTGGAATAATATAATTATTATATTTTCCATTCTTCTCCTCATTTTTTGGCTTCATCAACCTTTTTGCTGCAAAATTTTCTCCATTTGTTGTGTTGTTGACATTCTTGTTGTTTTAGCAGAATTTGCCTGTAATTTCCGCTCCATATCTTGTAATGTTTTCTCTAATAGAATTTGCTGTTGCATATATTTCTCATTTATTTCTTTAAGATCATGATTCTTTAGTTGTTATCATTTATTAGTATTTGCAATTGGCCTGTAAGATTTTTGTTAAGGGCCTGTTGTAAATTTTCACTTTTTTGCTCTTCAATTCGTAAGGTTTCTTTGAGCTTTTCGTGAATTTCTTGAAGTTTTAATTCATTTTCCTGCTGTTGTTGTTGTTCACATATGTATCCATATTTAGTTGAACAACCAATATCAGTCCATTCCACTTTCCCAGCCCAACCGCTCAGAATACACTCATAGTTAAAATGTGTTTTATCATAATTCCAATAAGTATAATTAAATTCTTTACCGGTTGAAGTCCATATATAGTTACGTGTATTTTTATTCATTCTACCACCTATATACACTTTTGGTATATCTGTAATATATTAGTATTTGTTACAGTGCATTTAATGCTTCCTGTTCCTTGCTCGTTTCAATTGTAACCAATTCCATATTCAGTTTTAAGCATTCAATTAAACTTTCATCCCAATTATACTGAAACGTAAGTATGTAATAAAATTTATATTTTTACAATTAGTGAATAAATTTTGAAACTCTTAACCAACATTTTCATCATCGTTTACGTAATATGTTTATTTTCGTTTGTCATGTAGAATTGACCATTCGAAAGGATTTCAATTATTTTAAGAAATATCAAAATTACTTTATAGAACAAGTTGAAGCGCATTTTGCGTTTGTTGCTTTTATAAAACTGTCTTTAAAACTATTTTTTAACATTTGCTTTTGGTTATTTATACTTAATAATAACATTAGGGTGTACTTGTTTATGTGGTGCAGTAAGTTATAGACGAAATATTGACTATCAGTGAGTATTATACTTTAAATGAATGTTTATATGGATAACTCACATACATAAATGGTTAACTAAGTTCACCGGGTATAGCTAGTTTGTTTGTCAATTGAATGTATTTAAATAAAAAAGAAGTAAGAATTTATAGTCAGGCAAGGCCGAGCATATGACAGCCTACACAAGGGAGGATGTTACAAAGGGGGAGAACGAACGAACGAACTAACAACGAACGAACGAACGAACAAACGAACGAACAAAACGAACGAACAACAAACTAACTAACGAAAACGAACGAACGAACGAACGAACGAGCGAACGAACGAACGAACGAACGAACGAACGACGAACGAACGAAACGAAACGAACGAACGAACGAACGACGAACGAAAAACGAACGAACGAACGAACGAACGAACGAACGAACGAACGAACGAACGAACAACGAACGAACGAACGAACGAACGAACGAACGAACGAACGAACGAACGAACGAACGAAGAAACGAACGAACGAACGAACGAACGAACGAAACGACGAACGAACGAACGAACGAACGAAAAACGAACGAACGAACGAACGAACGAACGAACGAACGAACGAACGAACGAACAGAACGAACGAACGAACGAACGAAAAACGAACGACGAACGAAACGAAACGAACGAACGAACGAACGAACGAACGAACGAACGAAACAACGAACGAAGAACGAACGAACGAACGAAGAACGAACGAACGAACGACCGAACGAAGACCGAACGAACGAACAACGAACGAAACGAACGAACGAACGAACAACGAACGAACGAAGAACGAACGAACGAACGAACGAACGAACGAACGAAAACGAACGAACGAACGAACGAACGAACGAACGAACGAACGAAGAACGAACGAAACGAACTAAGAACGAAACGAACGAACGAACGAACGAACGAAACGAACGAACGAACAACAACGAACGAACGAACGAACGAACGAACGAAGAACGAA
>NW_023997352.1:0-22903 GCF_015586225.1 Lucilia sericata | reverse complement strand
TTTTTTTCTTTTTTTTTCCCTTTTTAGTACTTTTTTTTTCCCCAGTGAAATATCAAAAATTTTATAACAATAAATATTACAGAGTTATTCCGTAATTTAATAGGAATATTCATAAACCGAAAAAGTTTTCTTAATGTGCTAAAAAAAAGTACCATAATACAGTTTTTCTCCCTTTCATTTACACACCCAACAACACCCAAAAAGAACTGAATTTTAAAAAAGTACGAAACAGGTGTCTCATAATTTTGGGAGATGTATCCAAAATATTTATAAAAATTCAATTATGTTTTAGTTCAAAAGTTATAAGGGGCTAAAAAAGGTACCAAAATCACCTTTGTTACACATTTTTACCCCTTAAAAGTACGTATTTCAAAAAAGTACCAGACACCCATCTGCTCATTTTAAGAATAGATACAGGTACATTTAAAATTTTTCTTGTATCACTAATATTGTGTAAGATAATTAACAAACCCTGTTTTACCCGTTTTCCCCCTTTTTATCCGTAAATGTACAAATTTCCAAAAAATCCCTCCTTAGTGGATCTACATAACCAAAAACACATCTACTGTCAAAATTCATGATTCTAGGTTCAGCCATTTTAGGCTGTGCGATGATGAATCAGTCAGTCAGTAACGCTACTCTTTTATATATATATATAAGATAATTTTTACACCACAGTTCAAAATTCGAAAAAAACACTATCTACTTGAATAATGCTCCATATAATAAGAGGCATAAACAGAAAAAACAAAAAATTCTATATTAAGTATAAAAATTTATGACATTAACCCTTTTTGACTATATATACTAAAGGTCGACCAAATAAATATTATTTCTATATGGTACACTAAAAATTCCCAAAATTTGACTTTTGAACTCCACAGTTATGGGTTAAGAAGTCCAATTTTAATAAAACTTCGGATATATATTTTATATTATCTATAATGGACTATAATACTACCGATAATATTTTATGTAAAATGTGCAACAGTAAAGAATTAATACGTATTCTCTAAAATATTAAAAAAATACGATTTTCCCGAATCGCAGGTACAGCTAAACTGTAAGAAATACTTATCTAATATTTTTACCTGCCATAAGATCTCCTAAATATTTGCAATAACTTTCAAAGTTTTCAAGCTATTTTTGTGTTTTATATCTTTCCGAAATGCTTACTCTGTGCACGCAGAGAAAAAACATGGTTGTGGTAACCATGTTCTAAGAGCAACATATTATGGTTAAAATTATGATGTAGTCTTAACATAATATCGTTATTGTAAAAAATTTAAATATCATATTATGATTAAATACCGTTAAAATATTTCATCATAATATTTTTCTATTTATCATAATAATATTGTTATACATGATCATATTATGATCCAATGTGTTCAAAATTTCGTTTAAAGATATTGTATCGAAAACAAAATAAATTTTACTGAATCAGTAAAATTACAGTTTCTAAAAAAGGAAAAAAAATATATATATATATAAATAAAGATAACATACTTACAATACTTAACACACTTCGCAAATTTCAATTTGATTCACAAAAACATAACTACATTATTCTATGCAAACTGAAATACTTATACATTTAATGCTATAAACCAAATGAGAATTATTTCAACTCATTTTATTGTCGCGTAAAAAGCACACACGAAAATGTAATCTGTGTGAGCAAAAGTAGTTTTGTTGTTGTATTAATTTGTTGATGTATCAGCAGACATATAACAACATAACATATAATGGTTATTTATAATAACATAACATACAATGGTTATATAACATAACATATTATGGTTATTTGCAAGTTTAAATGGTTGTTAATAACAGAATATGTTTTCCTTGTTATCAGTATTTAGTTGTTGTAAAAATAATTATGATTCAGTGAATTATACTCAAATTTATAATTGCCTGGAACATGAAAATGTTTACAGTAACTAAAATATTGTTAAAATCTAATTGAAATAAACAAGTATATGTTTTTGAAAACAATATATTGTTACAGTAAGCATGGGATAGTTGCAGTAACCATTTTGAACCATGTTTTTTCTCTGCGTGTGCACATTACGATTCCTTTACAATAAAGTTATTGCTAAATGGCCAAATTTGAGCAAAAACTGAAAAAATCGATATTTTCCCCTTGTAAATGCACTTGGAAACTTCAGAGCCGTTGCGGCAGCTGTTAACTATATCCAATCAGCCTAATTTTTTGTATGACATAGTTTTAGTTTTACAACCCATAGAACAATTCTAGATGGGGGGCCTGTCAGACAATTTTTTTTTTTCTTCATACAAGCTTGAATCACTCTAATAAAACTTAACCGTTGTCTAAATGTTAACAAACGTGGTAAGCTCACTATTGACAACGCATTTTGAGCTTACCACGTTTGTTAACATTTAGACAACGGATGTGCATAAAGTTTAGATTACTACAACGAATTGTTGCAATGTTGACAAAGTTGCGTGGTCTACATTACATGTTGTTGTTGTATGTATGTATATACTTGACAATGGATGTTTTTGAAAATTTGGTGTTAAGTTGTTACCAGGCGTGTATATTTGTTTTTCTTCGAACGAGTAAAAAATTTCAATTTTAGAATAAAGAATAATTCCAACAATTTTTGTCGATTAATCAAATATTCAAATAAAATTTGAATGTTACTTTTTACGAATATTTTATTATACATAGCATTGAAATTATGTTAATATTTATAAAAATTTTGGTTTTGCAGGTTTAAAAATAAAATGGTGGATTTCTAAAATTTTTATAGCATATTTAGCATATTTTTTTAATTTTTCGAACACAAATTGTGTTTTTTTGTATTACATATTTTTAAAATTTAAAAAAAAAAAAAAAAATAAAAAATTTAAACAGTAAAGAAATATCTACTATTTAAACTCCTTTGCACCATTTTTTCTAGGACCAATAGGTGAAAAGTTACATTCATTTGAAAAAAAACCCCTGTATGACCAAAATGTCCAACTTTGATCCCTTCTAACTCCGGCAGTACTTGACCGATAAAGTTCTTGACCTATGTGTCTGGCCTACTATCCAATAGTACTGGTGCAAATTTCATCCAAATCGATTTTTTGAGTTGGGTCACTTGACACGAGATCGTGATTCTGTTAAATTGGTATTAGAGTACATAAAGCAGTACCTCTGTCATTAAAAACCTATACATTTGTTGTCAAAAACAAAAGTTCTAAATATCTATAAAAATTTACTTAAATACGACAAAAGAAAAATTA
Organism: Lucilia sericata; assembly: GCF_015586225.1. Lineage (NCBI taxonomy): Eukaryota > Metazoa > Arthropoda > Insecta > Diptera > Calliphoridae > Lucilia > Lucilia sericata. The sequence goes on along the minus strand of NW_023997352.1, from coordinate 19,648 downwards.
GTGTTAATAAATAAATTTCACAAGGAAATATTTTTTTGGTGCATATTTTCCACATTTTTAGTGCATATTTCCTCATTTTATAGAGCATGTTATAAGCGCATATTTTTTAATTTTTTAGTGCATGAAAATCCTGCTTTATTATGAAAACTAAATCACATTTTATTTTATTTTTTGTATTTTTCATACGATTTTGTATAAAAAACTTGCTTTAAATTACGTTTTGGGTTATAACTCCTAAACTAAACGAATTCCCATCGAAAAGTTTTCACTAGAATGTAGAAGAGAGTTTAGGTGTCCTCATACCATATCTTTTTATAATTTTTAATACGGGGATGTCTGACCTATTTGACATTGAACTGTACCCTATGACAATTGACCTTTGGGAAGTAAAATTTTATTTACACGATTTTAAAGACAATATCTAAATTAAGTTGAACTTTAAATAGTTTCTGAGTTATAGGAAATTAAGTGTACATACTTTTTGAAAATTTTAACATATTTTTCAATTTTCAAATCGCGATATTTTTACATTGGAATGAGTTTCCATTCAAAAAGTTAATGATATGTGGAACATATTTATGTATGTTCTGGCTTTCACAACATTTCAAATTCACATGGAATAAAGATTTTACACAAAAATAAAAATGTGAAGTTTTCGTTTTCACTTGGTTTCAAATTTGGTTTTACAACAGTTTAACAAATGTCGAAGAAAAAACAAAGTGTTGTCAATACACATAATGGTAATCATATCCCACGCAAAAATAAATGAAAATTTTTAAAAATAATAAAAAAAAATCCTGGAGCTTATTTATATTGCATTGATTTTAAATCCAATTTTCTACTATTTAAAATGGTTATATATTTATAAAAAAATTATATATAAACAAATTAATAAAGTGTTAGCTTTTGACATTTTATTTTACTCAAAAGCGATTTTTCGCAGTGAGAAACTTTTTCTTAATTCTCTTTTAAAGTTTCCTTAATGTCTACACATAGAAACTTTTGTTTCAGAAACTACGATTGATTTATTTTTGTACGAATGAGAAGAATAAGTACCAGTCCACACTAGGAGACATTTGATTTTGCGTGAGAGAGAAAGAGAAAGAATATCATTCATCTCTCTCGCGGTACGGAGTTTCTCGTACTCGGAAACCTGTTTTGTTTTGCTGACTTAAAAATACGCGAACAGTTATGAAATTTTATATAAAAAACATTTATAGGAACATATTTCCAATTTCATGCGAAAAGTATCGGGAGGTGATATTCGATGTAAAGATGTTTTGTATGAACCAAAATTGGTCTAAAAATTTTTTATGAACGGTTAATCATTAACCCTATCAGTTAATTTGATGAGTAATATCGTTTTAAGGCATACGGTTTGATGGTGGGTATATAAGATTCGGCACAGCCGAATATAATACTCTCGCTTGTTTTTATACCCTACACCACTTAAGTGGGGAGGGTATATTGGATTTGTGCTGATGTTTGTAACATACAAAAATATTCGTCCTAGACCCACCTTAAAGTATACCAATCAGAATCGTTTTCTGAGTCGATTAAGCTATGTCCGTCCGTCCGTCTGGCTGGCTGGCTGTCCGTGTAAACCTTGTGCGCAATTTTCAAGATAATTGGATGAAATTTGGCACGCACGTTTTATTTGACCCAAGGACGAAGCCTATTGAAAATGGTTAAAATCGGTCCATTATTTCACCTAGCCCCCATAGAACAGAACCCCCGAAAAGGACTTCTGAGCTCATAATTATGTTAAATATACAGATATATCGATAAAATACGGCACAACTAAGTTTTATAGAAGTCTTGATGACCCTGCCAAATATCATTTGACCCTAGCTCCCATACAAAGTCTCCTTCAGAAAATTACTTGAATGTCCCAAATTAACTTATAAACACAAATATCGCGATGAAATTCAGCACAATAAAATATTATGTAAATATAATATTCACAAAATGTTATCGGGCTTGGTCCATATTTGCCCCTAGCCCCCATATAAAGCCTCTTTCAGAAAATTAGTTTTTCATCCATAAATGTATCGGAACAAGGGAATATTGAAGATAAATGCTTTATTATGAAAAATAAATCACATTTAATATTCATAACTGGTGTAGGGTATCATATGGTCGGCCACGCCCGACTATACTTTCTTACTTGTTTTTTTTTTGCAAATTATGTAACAAAATTTAGAGATAGAATTTTTAAAAAAAATATTTTGGATTTTTCGTATATGGATAAATAATGAATCAAATTTTTTATTGGAACTCGTGGTTTGAGTTACTGTACATGTTTTTTTTTTTGCCAATTTCGCATTTCATACTTTCTGACGCAAAATAAAATAAATATCTCAAATTAAATTTTCACCATTTTTCGATTTGTTTTGCAAATAAGATTTGAAACATGTGCCACCTATTTTAAAGTAGGAAATTAAATTTTTTTTATCAATACGAGGGCACGTCGATTTCCTGGTAAAAAATGTGTAAAATTTTGAAAAATAAAAAATCGTACTCACGACTTTACCACCATATAACTCACCAATGGGTAATGGCACACACATTTATCATAACTTATAACGTTATTAACCCTAGCTCTGGCACTATTTACAAATGTAAATATTTTATAATGTATTTCCCGTGTTTGTCACAAGCAATTTTTGGAGAAAATTTAGTTAGGTGGATACACACGCGCGAGCAAATTTCTAAGAAAAAAAAACAAACAAAACAAAAATAACTCGCGTGCAATCAGTTTTGCTCGCCACAAAATCTTTGGGGAAGGCTAGCACATGTAAAAATCGCACAGAATGTTGTTTCGGAAAAACTTTTTATTGATGTAAAAGTCAGCTGAAAGCCACGACCTCAATCCAATTGAAAATTTGTGTTGAACCCTAAAGTGGCGGTTGCGACAATACCGAGGAGCTTTGGCATGTGTGGGTTAGTATTTCAAATTGAATAAAGAACAATTTATATAAAAGTGTCCTAAAAGTACAAAAAGTGATTTATTTAATATCGGACTTTGTAAAATATATTAAAAATGCTAGCCTTCCCTCATGTAGGTACATGCGAATTATTTTAGTTTTGTTTGTTTTTTACTAAAAAAATTATGCTTTTTGCTTCAAATTGTAATTCATTTTGTTGATTATGTAAAAAATGGATTTGCTTTTTTTTAGTATTATTTTTATTCCAAATAAAGTGCACAAAGTACAATTGCAAACATGCACTCACATTTGCTCGCCAGTGTTTATACATCAAATCCGAAGAAGTGCACCTAGGTCTCTATCGGGCCTGTTGTGCGCTCCTTTACCAGCCTCAGGGGGGAATCGAATCCACTAACTCAGGTCTACCAGAACTAGGGTTGACAGATTCCGATTCACAAAAAGCTGGACATTGGGTTTTAAAAAGCTGGACAAAACAAAAAAAAGCTGGACATAAAAAAAACTGAGAAAATGTTAATTATGGTTTTGTATAAATAATTTCACCGTGATACACCAAAATACTTTTGTCATATAGCGACTCATCACTGTCTATATCTCTGCACTTTTTGATTTTTATGCAAATATACTATTTGACATCTCTTAATCAAAAATTCTATAAAATATAATTTGTTAATAATTTTTGTTTTGACCATATCTCCGATTCTTATAGACCTATTTTACTGGTTTTAAACAGCTAAATTCTTAAAGGCATATCTAATTTAGTTAGTTAAAATTTGGATTCCCGAGATTTATGGAGCGTAGTTTCTCACATTTTTTAATGGTCTATTCGACTATGCTATGCCAATTTGCATATATGCAACAAATGTCAATATTTATATCCCTAATATCGTCCCTGTTTTGAATATTAGTACTATGTGAATTTTAACAAAGTTTTCAGAATAACAAAAAACACTTTAATTTAGCTGTTATTTTGACATATAGCGATACTTTAGAAAAATATGCCTCTTCGCTGATTTGTTTACTAATATATTTAAAACGTATTTTGAATAATTACTCAATTGTTTACGAGCTTTAGCACAATTCAAAAAAAACTCCACATAGGACTTTTTGGAAAACAGTTTTTATATTGAAAATTTTTCCCATTTTAGCACAGATTTGAAGATTTCTTTCGAAATATGAGTTAAGAGACTTTATGGGGTATAGTTGACCAATTATAATAACGTGTAGCGAATGTAAGCATTGCATCCATAACTTCATTTCCAATATTTTGGTAATGATTATTTTCGCGAGTCAGCATTTGATTTCGAATTATTTTGATTTAATTTTCCTTAGCTATGTTACTTAAGAATATCAGTTAGATTTATACTAATAAATATATTTTGGTTTATCTCAGAATTTCGACTTATTATCACAGCATCTGTTTATTCAGAATTTTAAATTGGTATAGAAATTGCAATTTTACTTTCAATTTGAAATTTAATTTTGTGGACTTAATTTACTCCCACCAAATTTCATAAAAATCGGAATGGTAAATATAGCCTACTTGGTTTTTTCATTTAAGTACCATAAGTGCTTTAACCAACAAGTTCCTATAAAAATATTAACGGAAGGACGGACAAGATTTGTTCGCCCCATAAAGTGATTTTAAGCTGATCAGTGCACCAAAAGGTAGTAGTAATAATATTTAAAACAGGGACGATATGTATTATTATTTACAAATATTACAATTAAATGAATTCATTGCATTCTTTAAAATTTAATTATCTAAACTTAAATTTTTTCGGTTCAGTCTGTCACAAACATATTTGCATCTGCATATGTATGTAAGAATTAAAATTAAATACTAAAAACAAAACAAAAAATAACAATTTAGTCTAGTTAGAGGGAAATCATAACGTAGTTGTATAACATAAGTACAACATACAAATTATTGCCAAGTTATTGTACTATACTAAAAAATTTCTATTTGGCTGGACAAATAAAATTTTAGCTTGAAACTGGACAAGCACCAAAAAAGCTGGACAATCTAGCCAAGTCCAGCCAGGCTGGCAACCCTAACCAGAACACTAACCAATAACCCTACCGGAGGCCACAGAAAAATTTTCATTTTGACTTCCCGTAGCTTTTAAATTTAAAACATTTAAAATATCGAAATCGCGAAACCTTTGAGTCAAATTGTTTGAAATTCAAATATGTATGTACAAAAGGAAATACTTTCGGATATACATATGTATGTATGTCAGTTCATTGTATATGCAATTAAAAAAATTATGAAAACAACTAATTTGTTTTGTTTAATAAAATGTTAAACATTTTCATATTGAAAATAATTACTTGAAAATTTAGGTAAATTCAAAATTTTTGAAGAAATTGTAAAGAACTTTAAAATTTCACTGATTTTTTTCTGTCAAGAAAAGTTCGTTCTTTTTGTTATTAACTTTGAACGTTAAAACTCAATGATAGTAATACAACACAGTTGACGTAAGATCGAGATATTTCAAAATCAATAGCACATAAATTATATTTGAAGTTAAAACCAGCATAAGTACTTGCAATATTTTTATTGTTTACTTTTTCCAGAATTTACATAGAAAAATATAACATAAAAATGTAATGTTTTTATTTAAAAGTAAAGTGTAAAATCAAAAATAAAGAAAGTATAGTTGAGCATGGCCGACCATACATATGATATTCTACACCAGTTATGAGTTTATTAAATTTTTTTATATAAAAATGTTTATGTTCAAGTTTACCTTAATTCCGATGAATTTATTGACGAAAAACTAATTTTAGTTATGTTGAATGTCATCGCGATAGTAATGTTTATTTAATTTTGAACTTTAATGTATTTTTTAAAGGAGAGTTTGTATGGAGCTTTGGCCAAATAAAGATCATAACAAAAATCGGCAGTGTCATTAATGTTTAGTTGTGAAGTAGCTATGAGTTAAAAATCCGAAATCGGATGATGCTATTATATGGGGGCTAGGTGAAATAATAATGATTTCAACTATTCAATAGGCTTCGACAATTATGGCCAAAATTTTATCAAAATATCATGAGCATTGAAGACAGTATCTTGCGGACAAGGTTTACATGGAGAGCCAGCCATACGGAAATGTATTAATCGACTTAGAAAGTTATTCTGACTCGACCGTAATAAAGCCCCCTTCACACGAGCACACAAGTAATATGATCTGTCAAAATTTTGTGTAGAAGAGAACGGATGGGATCGTCTAAACCCGACATCGGCAGAGCGTAAAATTTTCTTGCCTCACTAACACCACTTCAGTTTTTGTTTTTGCATTCTTTGCACTGAAAGAAAAGTTTTTAACATTTTTTAGTGTTATATAGTATATTACTTTACAGTGTTCTCTATATAAAATGACAAAAAAAAAAACGTTAAATTTTTGATTTTGTATGAATATATGTTAGAAAAAAATTAAGCATTAACTATTATTATTGTGCATTGCCATCGGCAACGCATTTATTTGCAATTTAAGATATAAGGTGAACCTTAATATTTACTCCGTGCAGTTAAAACTAAATAAATAATGGATTGTTAAGTGATTGTTAAGTGTATAAAAATGTCCTCCAAGATGTTTTGCATCCATATGGATGGTCTTTATGTCAATTAAGTGAAAATATTATCAGGACATTGACTAAAATCGGCTTATATTTCTGGAAATAACATAGTAGCGGTATTACATTTGTTTGGGAACGCAATATGTAACGAAATCATCACACATTGAGAGAAAATACGGATGGAAAATTTGGCAGTCGTATGGCTCTCTTCATTTTTTGAAATGATTCAAAAAACAAGCAAGCATTAGATCAGGGATGTATTTTTATGTAAACACATACGAAAAAAAGTGAAACAGCTGTTTCCATCTTACTTTGTTAACGTGTAAACACAAAAAATATAAATCATACGACTTTTATTCTCTTTTTTGTCATACGGATGGAATTTCATTTTACTTTTTCATTAGACTTGTCATACGTAAAGTGTGATCGTATGAAGGGCGCTTAATTGAAGATGTGTGTAGGTCCAATAATTTTGTTCGTTACAAACAGCAGCATAAACGCATACACTCTCCCCACTATAGTGGTGTAGGGTATAATTAATATTATACAAATAAAATCACTTTGTTTTTTGATGTTTTTATAGTGCTTATAATGAATAACAATCAGTAATATCACTATATGCAAATACAAATGGCAACGTTTATCCGGTGTTTATGCACGAATTCAAATTACATACATTGCTATGCATAAGTAAAGATTTGTATTTGTTATACAGATTCTGTATAAATATTAGGCAGTATTTTTTTTTTTTTTTGTAATTTAAAATAATATGACACTTGATACAATAAAACATGAAATATAACAATGACGCCATTGGCATTTTCATTTCAGAAAAAATATTTACATACATATGTAACAATCATTCAAAATAAAAAAGTTATAAAAGAGAATAGAAGAGTATTAAATGAATAAAATGAACTTATTTACAATATGTAAAGGCTTTTCAAAAAAAATATTTGTTTTTAAAAAGAAATAAAACTAATTTTTAAAAATAGTTTGGTTTTGGCATTTATACATTACAAACAAATAAGAAAGTATAGTCGGAGGTGGCCAACCGAAAGAATTCTTACTTTTGTCAAATTGTAGGAATTTTTTTCTATTTCATATTTTTGGAAACTATAGGTATATAATTTTTTTCAATTTTAAACCTTTGGAAATTGGTCAATTCCGCATGTAATTTAATAATTACATTGCGACCCCATAAAATATACATAAACTAGCTATACCCAGTGTGCGTTGCTACCATAAAAACTGTATAAATAAAAACCGCATTTAACGATTTTTGAAGATTTCTATTAGTGTCCCAGATGAACGAATATTTATTTTAATGCATATGGGAGGTACCGTAGCCCCTTTTGATGGTCACAATAGGGGTATGTGCAAAATTTTAGGATTCTAGATTCAAATATTCACATGTCAGAGTTGTTAGCGAAAAATTTAAGGATTTTAGCTCTAATAGTATCTCAGATATAATATTTTTGTATTTAATTCATATGAGAGGTTCCAAGAACCCCAAATGAATGTCCGCACATTTTAACTCCAAATGTTCACTTTATGTTAATTTTAAGATTCTGCCTCTAATAGTTTCCCAGAAAAACGATTTTTTTATTCAATTCATGTGGTATGTACCACGGCCCCTATTGCAAGTCCGCTATTTTTTCCCCCAAAATGTTTACATAGATGTTAAAGTGCTTTGTGCAAAATTTATAGATTCAAGATCCAATAGTTTCCCAAATAAAAGATTTTTATACCCTTCACCTTCGTGAGAAGGGTATATATAAGTTTGTCATTCCGTTTGTAATTTCTATAATATAATTTCCCGACCCCATAAAGTATATATATTCTGGATCCTTATAGGTAGCGGAGTGGATTAAGCTATGTCCGTCTGTCTGTCCGCCTGTCCGTCTGTGTGTTTGTTGAAATCAGTTTTTAGAGGACCCCAGATAACGGCGAGATTCAAATCTTCAATAATTCTGTTAGACATGCTTTCGAGAAGATTGCTATTTAAAATCAGCAAAATCGGTCCATAAATACCGGAGATATGAGCAAAAATCCGAGACAACCTCTGAAAATTTCATAAAAAAGACAATTTTTTTCAGGCTTTGATATAAGCAACAACAACAACAACACTGCTTATTCATTGAGTATTTCGTTTCATATTTTTGTGTGTTTCATTGCCTTGTGTATATTGTTTTTGTGTTTTGGTGTATTCAGTTTCGTATGTTTGGATGCTGTTGGTTTCATTGCGTTGTGTATTTTGTTTTTTTGTGTATTTCGTTTCGTATGTTTGGATGTCTGTTGGTTTTACTGCCTTGTGTATTTTGTTTTTTTGTGTGTTTATTTCGTTTAGCTGTTGTTCGTTTTGCTATTGCTATAATAATGATATAAACGGGAAAATGAAATAAATTAAAATTTAATAGAATTGATATTTTTTAAATACACTGCACATTGGGGTCTCCTTTAAGTAAACTTGGCATAAAGTAAATATTTAGAAATGAGTTTTTTGATAAAAATTTAATATGCCTGGAAAGCTAAGACTTTATTCTATATAACGCTATCATTAGTTTTCCCATATTTATTGTATAGGCATTTAGATGATGCAGCAAAGTTTATGTTTTTATATATATTTTTCAAGAATTTTTTTTATTTAATTTAATACCATAACATTTTTTGTACGAATCTACCATTTAATATAAAATTTCTTAAAATTTTCTTTTTCGATACCAAATATACCATTGTTATGCATGAAAAGGTGTTATTTTAAATCATCTTTACAGCTAGAGACTTAATTATTAACGACTTCTTAAAATGCAATTTTTTATAGATATTTATGTTTTTTTTTTTTAATTTTTAAAAGTGAAAAAGTACAATTTGGCCACTGATGGCCTCTAAGCGACCATATGCTAAAGATACTCTGAAATCTTCTCAATAGCACCAAAATAAAAATGTTTGCCTCTTTTTGCCTCTGCGGCATTTACGCTCTCTTTTCTAACACTCCATGCTATGAAAATATTTATATTTTATTTAAAATCTAATTATTGAATGCGAAATGAATTGATTTAAGTAATAAGTAAAATAGTAGAAACTAGTAAAATAATGGCTGAACGTGCTATTTATTGATGCATTATTGGTCTTACATTCCTGTAAATAAGTTTTGCAAAATTATTAGACGGAATCTATTTGTACGGAAAAATCCGTGATAAGAAGAGTAACTCCCATGAGGGTTTGGTATCGCTTTAAAAGTTTTTAAAGACTAGTACACCGGTATTTAAACCACATATTATCATGTTAGCGATTTTTAGTGACAAAATATAGAAAATAAAACTGCTCTTCACAGCAGCAAAGTTGTACAAAATTCAAAATTAAGCGTAGCAGATATGTCGGAAGAAGCTCAAGAAGCCACGAACAAACTATTCAAAAAAAAAACCGAGAACAGAATTCCCGTAAATGCAGCCGAATACAAAATATGAAAGATATTTTCAATTTTTTATTAATTCGGATCCCTTTATAACTGTAAAAACAACTTTCCCTAAAAAAAATCCAGAAATCTTCCAGAAGATGCATTAAATTTAGTCTTTCGCGAAAGTAATTAGGATATTTATAAATGTAATAAAAATATTTCTTAAATAAAATTTTGGAAAATTTTGTTTTGAAAATTATGCAAAAAAATTGCATTAAGTGCAACATTTTCTTTTTTTAATTCGCATCTAGAGGACTTCTTCTATCCATCGATACCCATAATTTATACCAAAACATTGTAGTTTAGTTAATGCCAAGTTTTGTTCAGGGAGACCCCACTATTGCTAGTCCGCTAATTTTTTGTGCTAAGTATTCAGGACTCTAGCTGTTATATTTTCTCAGATATACTATTTTAAGGTTTTCTTTATATGGGAGGGGCCATGCCCACTATAGCTAGTACGCGCATATTGTCATCATATGTCCATGTGGATGTCAAAGTTTGAGGCTCTAGTTGTTGCAGTTTCTGAGATATGCGATTTTAAGCTGCAATAGTTTCCGAAATAAACGATTTTTTGTATTGAATTGGGAGGTGCCACGCCCCCTATTGCTCATTTTTTGTCCTAAGTATTCATGTTGATTCTAAAGTGGCTACGAGAAATTGGAGAACCTAGCTATTATATGTTCTCAGATATACTAATTTTTGGTTTTCTTTATATGGGAGGGGCCACGCCCACTATAGCTAGTCCGCCGATTTTGTGCCCATATGTTCATTGTGGATGTCAAGTTGTCCATACAACATTTGCGAAACTCTAGCTTTTGATGTTTCTGAGCTAGTGTGGTTTTAATACTTATTATGTACGTGGGAGTGGCACTTTTGCCCATATGAATTTTCAAATGAAAACGGCGGGCGATAGTTCCTTCCAGACACACAGGAAGACACTGTGAGAATTTTCTGCCTCGGTTCGCAGGGCTGTAAAGCCCCAAACAACATACAGACATAAGACAGAAGACAGACAGTACCAGACAGACAGACCGACAGTGACATACAGGACAGACAGACAACAGACGCAGGCACAGACAGGACCGACAGACAGGAACAGACAGGACGACAGACATACAGAGACAGGACAGTGAACATACATACATACATACATACATACATACATACATACATACATACATACATACATACATACATACATACATACATACAACATACATACATACATACATACATACATACATACATACATACATACATACATACATACATACAACATACATACATACATACATACATACATACATACATACACACATACGTCTATTGAACGAAAATTCGTTCCGAAAATTCGTCGTTCGTCCCAATGTGTTAGGGGCCATCTATCCTCAATGATGGGTATACGAGAATGTAAAGTCATGAAAGACAAATGTTGGACAGCCGGAAAAAACCGTCAACGACATTTTCTAACAAATGTCGAGAATATCGTGGACGAATTAACGAGAGGCAATGTCGCTTAGTTTGTCGTTCACCTAATTACAATTATATTCACTGGCGGCATTGTAGAGAATTAATTCCACCACTTTTCATTAAGAATTACATGGATGATAATCTCCTCAGCTTTGTCGTTAACGAATATATAGGCGATAGACAATATCGTCAACGATTATATGGACTTTATCGTCTACGATTTTATGGATATTGTCTTTTCTTTGTTGGTACCACTTAGATATAGGTTCGTCCCTCCTCCTTGTAGATCCTGTTTAAAATGTAAGTATTTTAAAAAGTAATTTAGACGATTTATCCACTCTTATTTAAAACAAGTTAGAGTGTTATATTCGGCTATGCCGAATCTTAAATACCCTCCACCAGCAAGCTACTTTTTATTGAAACCCATCTAACTATCTAATTTTTAGATAAATTGCCAAAATTTTTGTCGAACTAATTTTGATTAGGTCCAGGAAAATTTATATTAATACGCCAGTTCGAAAACATTTTAATAGAATGATTTATCTATACACAGAACATACTCATGTCGAATTTTATTCGTATATAATAATTTAATAACGAATTAAGGGGTATTAAGTGATTTTCAGAAGTTAACCTTATATGAGAGCTAAGACAACTTATGGACCCTTCCGGAAAAAATTCCGTATAATGATTTATATACATATATACAAAATACACATTTATGTCAAATTTTATACCTATGTGGACTTTAAATAGGAGCTATGAGCAATTAAGAGCCTATCCGGAAAAATTTCGCAGAGTGATTCATATGTACACAAATCATATTTTATCAAGATATCTTTACTTGATAATGAAATATGTGCGTTTAAGGGATTTTTTGAAGTGGACCTTATATAGGAGCTATTACCAAATATGGACCGATCCAAAATTTGGTAGAATATTTTGTATACCTATCCGGAAAATATTTCGTAGAATGATTTATATAAAGACAAAACATATTTGTGTCGCATTTTCTCAAGATAACTTTATTTGACAATGAAATATGTGCGTTTAAGTGATTCTCAGAAGTGGACCTTACATGGGATTTATGACCAATAACGGACCGATCCGAGAAAAAAGTGGTAGAATGATTTATATGTACACAAAACTTATTCAAGTCGAATTTCATCCCTATAGCTTTAGAATTCAATGAAATATATGCGTATAAGTGATTTTCGGAAGTGGACCTTATATGGGAACTATGACCAATTATGGGCCTATTCCGGAAAAATTTCGCAGAGTGATTCATATTTGGACAAAACATGTTTGTGTCGAATATTATCAAGATAGCTTTATTTGACAATGAAATATGTGCTTTTAAATGATTTTCGTAAGTGGGTTTCTACGGGAGTTATGACCAATAATGGACCGATCCTTAAAAAATTTTGTAAAATGATTTGTACGTACACAAAACATATTCAAGTCTAATTTTATCCCTATAGCTTTAGAATTCAATGAAATATATGCGTTTAAGTGATTTTCGGTAGTGGACCTTGTATGGGAGCTATGATCAATTATATACGGAAAAAATTTCATAGAGTGATTCATGTTTAGGCAAAACATATATTTTATCAAGATAGCTTTACTTGACATTGAAATATGTGCTTTTAAGTGATTAACTTTTTACATTGTGAACCGATTTTGCTTAGGATAATAATAAATATTTTGGGTAAATTTGGTTGATTTCCTTTACTTAGTTTTAACGTGAGCGTGTTTTACACAGACAGACGGTCATAGCTAAATCGACACAGAATTTCATAACGACCCAGGATATATATACTTTGTTGGGTCTTAGATGAATATTTCTTGTTGTTACACACGGAACGACAAACTTATATATACCTTCTATCACCACTGATGGTGGTGGAGGGTATAATGAATGCACTATAATTCGAAAATAACTAATGATGTGGCAACAAATATAGAAAACTTGATTGTCAACAGAAATGTAGTATTATCTGAAGTCGTGCGAATCACAATAAGCAAAATAATTGTAAAAAACGAAGTCCTCTTTGTTTCATAAAGCTACATATCTAAATTTCCCCAGTTTGCTAATTTTTTTCGACTAATTTTGTTGGGCTATTAAAACCAAAAGTATTCAACAAAATTTGAACTTTTTGTACTATTTCGTTAATTAATTATTAAGTTTATTTGTTTTTGTAATTCTTCTTGCCTGGCAGGGACAGGCTTAACAGCTAGCGTTATAATAAAAAATTTGGTGAAAAAACATCTCGCAACGAAAGCAATTTCTAAAATACTTCTGTTCGCAATTTTTCTAAAATTCTTTTAATAATGTTCATATAAATGTATAATATTATCTAAAATATGCAATATTATCGCGATTTATTAGAAAATCCATAACAAGGTTGTAAAATTATTCTTTTATTTTATTTACAACTCTTTAAGATAGTGTAACAAAAATACAAAAGTGTTGCAAAATTATTTAATGCTCTCGTTTAGAAAAAATAATTTTTAAACAAAATTCATTACGTTTGGTGCCGGATCTTTTTCACGATCGCTAAACAAATAATATCATATTCCGTAACATGTGTTCGTGCGTTACAAGGTCTTGCTATGTTATTTTTGATATTTGCAGAAATAGCAAAAAGTTATAACCAGGGCAACCAAAAATATGCTCTAAAAAAAGTGTTTTATGCGCATAAAAAATGCACTTAAAAACTAAAAATATGCTCTAAAAATATGCAGAATATGCACTTAAAACTTCTCATTTTCAAAATGAAATCCCCGTTTTTTACCATATTTGAGAGCACATAAAAAAGTCCAATCTGTCGATTTAAAAATAAAGGTTTAACTCTTGTCATATCTCTATATTTCTTCGAGATATCTTAACTTAAAGCTTGGGACAACCATAAAATTACAAAAACTCAATTTTGCCTTTATTCTATGCCAAACGTATTTGCCTCAATTTGTTCAACCTTTATTTTAAAGTCGACAGATTGGACTTTCGGACCACACAACGGATTTTATAAATGAAGGTGTCTTCTCGCATTTATAAGGTCTTAAATATGGCCAAAAACATGGAGAATTGGATTCGGATTAAGCGATGCTCAATAATTCAGAAAAGTAAACTTAGGTCTCTGGGTTTCGACTTTTTTTAAAATTTTGTTGGCCTATGTAATTTTCTAGGAAATGATATATAAGCTTAATTTTTTTGCTTTACATTAAATTGATTTATTTTTTTATATTTGAAAAACAAACAAGTAAGAATGTATAGTCGGGCATGGCCGACCAGTGAGTAGGGGGCCTTAATTCCGAAATATTTAAACAAAGACAAAACGCACAGTGGTATAGGAAAAAAAAAGAGGGAAATAATTCGGTAACTTCTAAACGGTTAATCCGATTTTGATTTGGTATGCACAAAGAGGAGGTGTTGTCGAGTTTAGGTTTTGAATTTGGACCTTATAGGCCAACCAGGGGCCCGGCGGGGGGTCCTCAAATTAGGACACATCGGCTATGTTAAATTTTTAAAACGATCCTATTTCTTCATTGAGTTCCGATTTAAAAAAATTTCGTATTTAGAATCTCCTCATCGAGCACTATAAAAAATGTCGTCGGAAAACTCAACATCTTTTAGAAAATTTACATGGCACTATTATTTTCATCCATATATGTAACAAATTTAAGAGTTAACCTTATGGATGAAAATAATAGTGCTAGGTAAATTTTCTAAAAGATGTTGAGTTTTCCCTAATTAATTTGTCACTTAAAAAACATTAGGTAGGCATGTTATATATCAATGGAGAAGTAATTTTGTCTATTTTTTTCAAATCTGTATATAATTTTTGAAAATTAAAAAATTCGCGGAATACTTTAAAAAAAAAATTAAAAATGTTTTTTATTCAGTTTTTGCGAAGATACAAATTTTTCAAATTGCAATAAAAATTTTATTTATGAATATTTTTTGATGAAATTTTACAGTTAGGTAGATTTTTTTACTCAAAATCCAAAATTAAATAAAAATTTCGAATTTTCTTATTAGAAATCCCGGAATTCCCAAAAAAGTTTTAAAAAATGCCAAAAATGGGATTTTTTGGTTTTTTGCCTATTATATCCATACCAGGGGCGGGGTTATCGAAACCCGATACAAAATGATTAAGAACATATTGGGTCATATAAAACAGGTCACTATAATTTGATATCGACTATGCGATTTGAGAATTTTTGTCTCAAAATTGAATTTTCATAAAAAATAGGGTTTTTTTGGATGGACCTGGTCCCCTCGGTATCAAAAATTTTTAGGTTTTGATTCATTTATCGTATTTTATGTAAAGTCAAAAGTATAAATTCTATATACATCTTCCTAGAAACTTTTTAGATAACTTAAAAAGAAAAAGATACTTTTTCCCCAAAAAAATGACAAAAAATCGCCTTTTTTTAATTTTTTAAATTAAATTTTTTAAACTATAACTTTGGACTCAGTCATGATTTTTACATAATTCTTTCACTGCTTGATATATAAACTTGTTGTTAAGCGAATAAAAAAAAATGCGAAAATCGGGAATATTTGGACCCGCTATTATCAAAAAACTAAAGTAAGGACGGTAAAAATTTTAAAATTTTAATTTTCAAATGCGAATATCTCCTGAACTATAAGAGATAATTTACTGCTACGACATTTTTTATAGTGCTCAGAAGAGCTTATAAACGAAATTCAGGATTGGAGAGTTTCAGACGAGCACTCCTTTTCTGATCATCGGTACATAAGATTCAAAATACTAAGGCCACCACCAAAGCCGATAAAGTTTCGGAATAAGTCTAAAACTAACTAGAGGACAGTAAAACTCTGGTGCACTTTCTTTGCCACTGTCAGGCATTCGTCGAAGTATTAATGCAAAATTTCTCGTGATATTAGTGTTTATAAGTGAATTATTGACTTTCATGTCCTTTTCTGAAGGGGACTTTGTATGGGGGCAAGGGTGAAATGAGGTCCGATCATTACGAAAATTGGCAGTTTCGTATCAGTTAAAATACGAAACTAAGTTGTGCCGATTTTTGTAGAGATCCTGAAACATTTAACATAATTATGAGCTCGAGGGCCCTATTCGGGGGAAAGTGATTCTGAGCCGATTTTCGGGTGTTACAAGCATCAGCACAAACGCATAATATCATCCCCAGTATAGTGGTGTAGGGTATAAAAATGTTATTGAATTATAAAATAAAGCTTTATTTCAATCTTTTTCAAAGTGAATGGGTCAAAAAATTTGACAAACAAAATTTTATCAATTAGAAGGAATTTAATTAAAACGTATGGGTTTAAAAATTTATGATTGGTGGAATTAAAAACATTTCATTTAAACTTTTATTTTCTAAATAAAATTTTCTAAAAAAAATCTAATAAAAAAATTAAAAACATTTTCTATTTATTAATTTCCCAAAAAAATTTTGAATCTATTTTTATTTAAAAATTATAAAAAATATGAAAAAATTAGATGAAAACAACGAAATATGCAATAAAAATATGCGATTATGAGTAAAATATGCGGGAATATGCTGTAAAATGCAAAATAAGCAAAAAAATGCTGTAAAGAACAAAATATGCAAAAAAATGCTCTAACAAACCGATGCCAAAATTCATTAAATTTTCTGAAAAGGATAAATAGCTAACTCACGTCTCCACACGACGCGCAGCAAAAAATATGATATTGCATATTTTTGGTTGCCCTGCTCATAACTAACTACATATGTAGGTTCTGTTAATCATCACAGCAGTCATTTAGAAACTATGCTGAAACACTTTTGTAAAAACATCCATGTGGAGGAAAATAGTAAACCCCAGCAATAATTGGAATTATATACTTAAAAATATGGTTCCAACTAAAATGTTTACCTCCCATGGCTACATGAATGAGCTCGATGCGGTATGCCTGCTATCGTTGTAATCAAATGAAGTTAAACATTTTTTATTGAGTCAAATTGTGAAATGAAACTTTACACCACACATATCATTGCGGCACATCAATAACATAGTTAGTCATAATCATCTTAAGCATCGAAAACATCATGTACAGTATTTGAAAAATATCTAGTTACCCGTTCTTCATATGATTGACAAACTCAAACAAGGCTGACGGCTTTACACTCGAAAGATATGGAATTACAAATATCAGAGAACATTCAGATGATTACAGATTTCTTCGACTGGTGGTTATTTGTTATTAGAAATCAAAATTAATACTAGATATAGTATTAATTTGTTATAGTCTAGTCTATAGTCTAGTCTATAGTCTAGTCTATAGTCTAGTCTATAGTCTAGTCTATAGTCTAGTCTATAGTCTAGTCTATAGTCTAGTCTATAGTCTAGTCTATAGTCTAGTCTATAGTCTAGTCTATAGTCTAGTCTATAGTCTAGTCTATAGTCTAGTCTATAGTCTAGTCTATAGTCTAGTCTATAGTCTAGTCTATAGTCTAGTCTATAGTCTAGTCTATAGTCTAGTCTATAGTCTAGTCTATAGTCTAGTATATAGTCTAGTCTATAGTCTAGTCTATAGTCTAGTATATAGTCTAGTCTATAGTCTAGTCTATAGTCTAGTCTATAGTCTAGTCTATAGTCTAGTCTATAATCTATTCTGTAGTCGACATTAATTTGCATGAAAGTGTTCAGTATCCCTGACTATAGGTTTTACATTAGATTTTTATTTAATTTAAATGAATTTTTTCTTTCTTTTCCTTTATATCAGCAAAAGAAGTCGAAGTCGGAGCCTTATGTTGAGCACGGAAGTGACCTATTTTCTTTTTTATTAAGTTTTTTTTCTTGTATGCTAAATAAAACTGACACAAACGGCAATGGAAACAACGACATCTACAAAGGCATCTGTATATCATGAACATCTGTAGAGAAAAAGCATTATCGTCGTCGTCATCATCATCAGCTAACAGCAAAATCATCCATAGTTTATGGAATTTAAAGCAAGTGATGAATGTACGTTTAATACATGATGACATCAGATATCAAACAAAATGATATGAATACAAAAAAAGTAATAAAATATAAAGCTATATATAAAAGCGGTATAAAACACTAAATACTTTGACCATATTTCGATATTATTTTATTTTTATAGCAAAGGTATTTATGTGCAGCATTATATCATCATGAGAAATTCTAATGAAAATAAAATGTTTTCACTTTAGTTTTAATGTTATCACAACAGTTTTATTATTTATATAGTTTAAAATTGATATACCAGCATAAATAGAAATTTAAATGTGCCCTCAGATTGGATACCATGCACAATGGGGATGGCAAATTCATAAACGAAAAACTAAAAAAAATTGGAACAATACTGAGGAGTACCATTATACTGCAACTGATAATTTCCATAGAATGTATTTATGTGAATGAAAAATCTGTAGTAGTCTAGTCTATAGTCTAGTCTATAGTTTAGTCTATATTCTAGTCTATAGTGTAGTCTATAGTCTAGTCTGTAGACTAGTCTATAGTCTAGTCTATAGTCTAGTCTATAGTCTAGTCTATAGTCTAGTCTATAGTCTAGTCTATAGTCTAGTTTATAGTCTATTCTATAGTCTAGTCTATAGTCTAGTCTATAGTCTAGTCTATAGTCTAGTCTATAGTCTAGTCTATAGTCTAGTCTATAGTCTAGTCTATAGTCTAGTCTATAGTCTAGTCTATAGTCTAGTCTATAGAGTCTATAGTCTAGTCTATAGTCTAGTCTATAGTCTAGTCTATAGTCTAGTCTATAGTCTAGTCTATAGTCTAGTCTATAGTCTAGTCTATAGTCTAGTCTATAGTCTAGTCTATAGTCTAGTTTATAGTCTAGTCTATAGTCTAGTCTATAGTCTAGTCTATAGTCTAGTCTATAGTCTAGTCTATAGTCTAGTCTATAGTCTAGTCTATAGTCTAGTCTATAGTCTAGTCTATAGGCTAGTCTATAGTCTAGTCTATAGTCTAGTCTATAGTCTAGTCTATAGTCTAGTCTATAGTCTAGTCTATAGTCTAGTCTATAGTCTAGTCTATAGTCTAGTCTATAGTCTAGTTTATAGTCTAGTCTATAGTCTAGTCTATAGTCTAGTCTATAGTCTAGTCTATAGTCTAGTCTATAGTCTAGTCTATAGTCTAGTCTATAGTCTAGTCTATAGTCTAGTCTATAGTCTAGTCTATAGTCTAGTCTAT
>NW_023997351.1:12500-23081 GCF_015586225.1 Lucilia sericata | reverse complement strand
GACTAGAATATAGACTATACAATAGACTAGACTATAGACTAGTCAAGACTAGACTATAGACTAGAATATAGACTAGACTATAGACTAGACTATAGACTATAGACTAGACTATAGACTATACTATAGACTAGACTATAGACTAGAATATAGACTAGACTATAGACTAGACTATAGACTAGACTATAGACTAGACTATAGACTAGACTATAGACTAGACTATAGACTAGACTATAGACTAGACTATAGACTAGACTATAGACTAGACTATAGACAGACCATAGACTAGACTATAGACTAGACTATAGACTAGACTATAGACTAGACTATAGACTAGACTATAGACTAGACTATAGACTAGATATAGACTAGACTATAGACTAGACTATAGACTAGACTATAGACTAGACTATAGACTAGACTATAGACTAGACTATAGACTAGACTATAGACTAGACTATAGATAACTAGACTATAGACTAGACTATAGACTAGACTAGACTAGACTAGAGACTATAGACTAGACTATAGACTAGACTATAGACTAGACTATAGACTAGACTATAGACTAGACTATAGACTAGACTCTAGATTAGACTACAGACTAGACTATAGTCTAATCTAGAGTCTAGTCTATTTTCTATTTTCTATACTATTTTCAATTCAGAATTAATCACGGTGATAACATTTCTTTAAGTAATTTCCCATACATTTTTTATACCAAATTAAACACAACGGAAATTATTACATTTTTAGGAAATGACATTGAATAACTAAAAATTCGAATTTTCTAAAATCTTCCATATTTTCAAGGTCTCAAACTTACTTGTAAAAATTTGCTGTTTATAATATTTAATTTGAAAAATTATAAAACATTTTATATGCAAAAAGTTGCCATAAAAATATACAAATTTGACAAATTTGTTGGTTTTTTTCTTTCTAAGCCTATAAAAGATTTGCAACAAATTTGAGCAAACATTTATTTAAAAGACATTAATATTCATTTAAACATGTTTCTAAAGAAAAATAAGACACAATTTTAAAAAGGAATATTAAATGTTTATATAAACTTTAAGTTATTAAAATAAAGAGGAGATAAGAAAATGAGAAGAGTTACTGTTATGTTTTAAAAATTTGCTCAACAACATATTGACGTATTTCCTGGAATTGAATTTGTTGTTAAAAGGTCAATGATATGGAAAAAAAATTAAGTACCTTAATATTTTTATGATTTCCTTAAACAATTTAAGATAATTTTTTGTTTTCGCTTGAGGATTTGTAAGTACTAAGAGTTTTTTTTCTTCTAAATTTAAATCAATTTTGTGCAATAGTTTTATGGTTTAACATAAATAAAAACATAAATTGAATTTGCCGGGAAACGCAAAAGAAAATATAGAATAAAAAAAAAAACAACAACAAAAACTATCAGGAAGAGCATAAAGTATATTGTAATAAAAATCATTCAAGTTGATGGTTGCTTATTACTCCCTGCAATAAACTTTGAACGTTTTACGTTTGGTCTCTCAAGGGCTGGCACAAATTAATAAGGACATTACAAAATTGTTACTTTAAAAATTGTTCTGAAACTTTCTAACAAGTATAAATATTATACATTAAATATTTAATACATTTTAAAAAATATTTTTTTTAAATAATAATATTTTTATATTTTTTTGTCCACACCCTGTTTAAAAGTAGTTTTGTCAATACTGTAAGTAGTTTTTAATGCTGCAACATGTGGCATGATTTATACTACTTTGTTGATGACATTCGACATCAATGAAGTGGAAATTGAAGAAATACAAATGTATATGATATAAACGATTTCTCTTAATGCAACTTCTTTTACGAACATTGTTTTACTTCCTGGCATTGAGAAACAGTTTTCTGAAATGATTGTTTAAATATTTTGTGATTTTATTTGTTTAAGAAATTGTTGCAGCATCAAATATCGTATTCGTTTAGAAAATCATAATTTTCATAATATTTATTTAGTTATGTGTAGAACATTTATCACTAGTTATGAATATAATCAGGTCTACAGTTTTGAACTATTGTACTGTCTATTATATTGGCAAATGTCTATAGTTCTATCTATAATCCAGAGTAGAGTCCGGTATAAAGTCTGGTATATAATATGCTCTATATTCATGACTATCTATACTGATCTATAGGTTGATATATAGCATGATCTGTATTAGGGTTTAAAGTATGGTCTAAAGTCTTAACTAGTCCATAGTTTCTTCAATGTTATGATCTAAGGTCCAATCTATAGTCTGATCTGTAGTTGGTATATAGTCTAATCAATTGGCCCTTTTATAGTCTTGACTATAGTTTGGTATATAATTTTGACTGATCTACAGTTTAATCAATATTCTGGTCTGATCTATAGTTTGGTCTGATCAATAGTCTGGTCTACAGTATAGTATTATCTATTGTCTGTTCTATGATCTGACCTATAGTCAGGTCCATAGTTTAGACTATAATCTGATCTGTAGACTTCTCTTGAGTGCTCTGGTCTATAGTCATGACTACAGTCTGTATATAGTTTTGTCTGTAGTCTGATTTATAGTCTGATCTATGGACTGATCTGTACTCTGGTCCATAGTATGGTTTATAATCCGGTCTATAGTTCGGTCATTAGTCAGGTTTATAGCCATGACTATAGTCTAGTCTATTGTCAAGACTACAGCCTGTCTATGGTTTGGTCTATTGTCTGTTGTATGGTCTGATCTATAGTTTGGTCTATATTATGGTCTACTGTATTGACTACAGTGCAGTCTATAGTATGGACCATAATCTGATCTGCAGTCTTCCCTTGCGTGATCTATAATCTTGACTACAGTTTATATATAGTTTTCCCTATATTCTGTTCAATAGTCTAATATGTAGCCTGATCTATGGCCTAGTCAATAGTCTGATCTATAATATGGTTTACAGTCTGATCTATATATAGTATGGTTTATAGTCTCGTCTGCAGCCATGAATATTGTCAAGTCTATAGCCGTGACAATAGTCTGTCTATAGTATTGCCCGTAGTTTGCTCTATGATCTGACCTATAGTCTGGTCCATAGTATGGATTATAGTTTGATCTGTAGACTTCTCTTGAGTGATCAATAGTCATGACTACTGTCTGTAAATAGTTTTGTATATAGTCTGACCTATGGTGTGATCTATAGTCTGATCTATAGTATGGTTTATAGTCCGATCTATAGTTCGGTCAATTGCCTGGTTTATAGCCATGAATATAATTTAGTCTATAGTCATGACTATAGACTGCCTATGGTTTTGTCTATAGTATGATCCATGGTCTGATCTATAGTTTGGTCTATATAGTTTTGACTACAATACGGTCCATAGAATGGACTATAATTTGATCTGACTACCGCCTGTATATAGTTTTATATATAGTCCGGTTTATAGTCTGATCTGTTTTCTGATCTATAGTCTGATCTATCTTTGGTCTATATAATGGTTTGCAGTCCGGTCAATAGTCTAGTCTATAGTCATGACTATAGTTTGGTCTATAGTTTGTTCTATAGTCTGATCTGTAGTCTTGTGTATAGCCTGTTCTATAGTCCTGTCTATAATATATTCTATAACCTAATAAGTCAAAAGACTTAATTATTGGCCAGTGATAAATTCCTGGATATAGATAGTTTTGCAACTGACCCCACTGTGCAGCCTTATGACCTACAACTTAAACTAAGTTCCAAAACTCTTTATACTTCATTAAAACTATACATTTTTAAGTTTAATAATTATGATAACAAACTAAAATAATCAAATAACTCTTGAACAGACAATTTTCACTGCAACTATAAAATCTTTAAACAGACCTTGCCCTAGTCCCCCTTGGCCTTTGGTTGCAAGCTCTTCTAGCAAGTTTATTACCTCAAACTTTAAGGTGTCGTATAAATTATGTTTAATTTCATTTTAGTGTTTAAATTAAATATTTATTATTTTAACCCTTAAAAAACAACAGCAACAAAAACTAAACATTAAAAATTTTATGATGTTTTGTAGTTTTTATTAAATATTTTGCTAAAACTTTATTTAACTATAAGTTTGTTGCTCATTTTTACGACCAACACGTTATGTCTCCTCATACTCCTAGTTGTGTTAGACTGATGGACAATAGAACCTTGAAATTTATAATTCAATAGTTAGTTTTTTTCATTTCTCTCTCAGTTTTTTTATGACGTATGATCCCATCAAGTGTTCCTTTTATTACGGTACTTTCCCTTTTTTATTTATCGTTTTTGCACTTTTAGTGTCACAAACTTTAAATATGTTTGTTGGCTGTTTGCATGTATGTGGGAGTCCGGTGTTTGTGGCAGTGTGTCATTGTTTGGGTTTTTTTCTGTCTGTTAGTCTTGAGGCATTCACAGTTTTTATTCTGTTTTTTTTTTGTTTGTTATAGATTTTTACCTGCATTCTACACCTGGTCATTATGTCCGATAAAAAGTCGTTAAGCTGTTCATCTAGGAAAATACTTTAGGCGTTCTATAACAATGAGAGAAAATATAAAAAAGAACAAAAGAAAAAGTAACAGCAGTTATGGCTAACAATAGGCTTTATTGTAACTGTTAGGGTGGACACAAAAATATATATTACGATGAGAAATTGTCTATGTCTAACAATAATGAGAAACATTTTAGAGAAAATCTCTCACATTATGTGTAAAAAAAATCTATAAAATATTGAGAAATTTTCTATGGAAAATCTCTCTTCATCTGTGAGAAATTTTCTATAGAAAATCTCTCTTTATTTATGAGAAATTTTCTATAGAAAATCTCTCTTAATTTATGAGAAATATTTTATAGAAAATCTCTCTTTATTTGCGAGAAATTTTCTATAGAAAATCACTCTTCATTCGTAAGAAATTTTCTATAGAAAATCGTTCTTGATATGTGAGAAATTTTTTATAGAAAATCTCTCTTATTTGAGAGAAATTTTCTATAGAAAATCGCTCTTGATTTGTGAGAAATTTTTTATAGAAAAACTCTCTTATTTGAGAGAAATTTTCCAATACAAAATCTCTCTTGATTTGTAGGAAATTTTCCAATACAAAATCTCTCTTGATTTGTGAGACATTTTCCAAAAGAAATTCTCTTGATTTGTGAGAAATTTTCTACAGAAAATCTCTCTTGATTTAAAATAAATTTTCTATAGAAAATCTCTCTTTATTTGTGAGAAATTTTCTATAGAAAATCCCTTTTGATTTATGAGAAATTGTCTGTAGAAGAACTCTCTTGATTTGTGAAAAATTTCCTATAGAAAAATCTCTATATTTTTTTTTCTATAGAAAATTAGTGATTTAAGGGAAATTTTCAATAGAACATAAATTTTAATTTGTGAGAAATTTTCCATTAAGAATTTCTCCCTATTTGTAATGAAAATTTTAAAATTTATTGATACTAATGTTGCCACCTTATTGTGTTTACATACATATAAATATTCATCAATGTACAGTGGGACGTATTAAAAATAATACTAAAGATATTCCCAGTTTCTTATTACAATGAAATTAATTCTAGATTGTTGTAGAAATATAGTTTTTAAACTGTATATTTTCCTTTCCACCCACTGTGCAGGATTGTTAAGCAAATAACTGTAAATCCTTAGGAAAAATCTAAACTTAAAATATTACAGGTACACAAGTACTTTAACGTCTAAAAATATAATAGTATATGAAGTAAATCAGTTTTTATCTTCTCAAATAAAAACAGAACGTGAAATAAAGCAAAAAGTAAAGTAAAAGTATAAAAACACTTTCCTGCCACTTTCCTTAATAAAGAATCCTGAAGGAAGGAAAATTCTTAAGTGCCTGAATATGCAGGAAAATGTAGAAACGTACTTTTACTATGTATGCCTTTTCATAGAAAAGGTAATGAAATTTTGTAGTAATATTTAGTTTAATTTATAAGTTATATTTAGAATATTTACTTGTTGTTCCTTTTATCAGGAACATAATGCAAAATAATGTTAACATAACGATAGCAACAAATAAAGGAAGCCAGGAAGTCAGTTTAAGAATACCATAATTTAATGTAGAAAAATTTTGAAAAGTTTTTCATCAGTAATTTATTAGGTATAGAGATAAGTTTTTAGTTAATGGCAGTGTATTTATAACTGGTTTTATAGTCAATACATTTTAATCTGATTGAAATGCTCAAACACAAATTAGATTATTGGTTTAGCAGCTATGGGCATTTTTTTATAAACCTTATGCAAGGGTGCACGTAATTCATGGGATCTACCATTTGCCATTTCCAAAAATTGAACCAATTTTATTACTACTCACTGAGCAAGATTTTCCAATCTATATCTGCTCCTTCACTCACTTATAGTAGCTCCTTGCCAGTATCTAGTACATTTAGTTATCATTTATAGATGCACCTGAAATGGCTTAAAATCTTAGTTTCCCTCTATATATTTTTATTTCTTTCATTGACAGATTCAATTGCATAAAGAGTACTTGAAAATATCAATAAATATTTGCAATTACTACAAGGGTGCGCAACGTACACACAGAAAAGCAACACTTATAAATTATGTATCGAAAACATTAAACATGTACTCAAAGTTGAAACTCAATACAAATACATACATATAACATTCGTACTGGTATTTCGATGTAAAAACACATACTTCCATACTTCATTAGGATGGCTTCCAATAAAAAAGAAATTTATTTTGCCAAACTCTACATTTGTTACAAAATACTCTGAAAAGTATCCAATCCTATTGCTAAGTAACATATGCTCTCTTCCCGAGCTTTACGCCTTAAAAACAAAGAACCTGTAACGGAACTAGTTCAATATAGTCGTAGATATTTTATTTAAGATAGTTTTATTAACAACTTATAAAACGCCTTTTCACACTTTTCTGAAACTGTTCTGCTCTAGAAATCCCTTACTGCAATATTGTTTTTATAAGAATTTTTATTTATAAACATGTTGCTGAAACGTTTTCTCTTTAAAACATTTAAAGGACATTTTTTCTCTGAAATTTTTTTTTTACTACATTTTTGTTTAATTACTTCTTGGAATATTTAGCTTCAGAATATTTTAACAGCATCATTTTCTCTAAAAACTTTGTTCTGCAATATTTTTTATATATTATCTGCAACATTTTGTCTGTAAACATGTGTTTGCAATCTTTGGCTTAGAAACATTTTAATACAATACTAACACTTCAGTAAAAGTAAAAAAAAAGTATGAAATGTTTATAAACATTTTACTGAAACGTTTTAAACTGAAACATATCTTTCTAAATATTTAAACAATTTGTCTTCAAAATAGTTGTTTATCTTTAAACATTTACTACGACATTTCCTTTATAAACATTTTGCATAAATATTTTCTACATTAGCTTTTTACTGCAACATTTCCTTTGCAATAATTTTTCTAGAACAATTTCTATTTTAAAATATTTGTGGAAATATGTGTCTTAAAACTCATACGCAAATTTTTGTTTATAAACATATATCTGCAACATATTCCCTTTAGTCATCTTCCTTATATACATTTTATTTGAAAGCATACTATAAACATGTTTCATGAAATTTTTTTTTACCTGTTGATAGAATATTTTCTTTATAAACATTTGTGTATAGACATGTTTCAGAAACATTTGTTTTTATTTAATTATTTTACTGCAGTAAATGTTTTATAAACATTTTAAAAGAAATGTTTCGGAACAAATTTTTATGAAGGATTTTGTTGAAACAAATATTTTCCATAAATATTTTCTTAGATTTTTTGCAAACATGTTGTTAAAACATCTTTATTAAACATTGATTTTTAAATTTTTTCTATGAAGATAAACATAAAAGAAAATTTGAAAAGTTGTTATTTTGACGAATACAAATATCTGATCAAAAACATGTTTCTGAAACATTTTTTAAACATATTAAGGGACTATATTAAGCAAACGTTTTGCCTAAATAATTATTTTATAAAAACTGAAAATTATTTTGACTCAAACCAATTGCTGGTCGAAAACATGTTTCTGAAATTTTTTTAGACATAGTTGTTGAGGGAATAGATCACGAAAACATGTTGCAACAGTAAACAGTATTTGGTCAATAATGTTGCTGAAATTTCGGAAAAATGTTCTATGAGTATAGAATTTATTATATTTTATTGAAACTGTGTTCTTTATTATTGAAAAATTTTTTCTAAAAACATGTTGCTAGCGAATTTTCTGTATGTAAAAATTTCCGCAACATTTCTCTCCCTTAACATTTGTATTTTTTATAAATGCAAAGTTGTTATTTTGACGAACACAAATGTCAGATCAAAATCATGTTTCTGAAACACCATTTAGATTAAACTGTTATTTTCATAAAAAATGCATATTATTTTGACTCTAGCCAATTTCTTGTCAAAAACATGTTTCTGAAACATTTTTTAGACATGTCGAGGAATTAGATTAAGCAAACATGTTGCAGTAATGAAATTGTTGTTATTTTTGTCAAAAATGTTGCTGAAATTTCAGAAAAATATTCTATGATTATAGAATCTATTCTATTATTGAAACTGTGTTCTTTATTATGGAAACATTTTCTCTATAAACATGTTACTGACAACTTTTCTGTATATAAACATTACCGCAACATTTCCTCTTTAAACAATTGTATCTTTAGAACCCTCCTAATATTTACATACATCATCATATATTTATTTTATGTTAAACTTTTAGTCAGTAAATCACCATGGATGTGTTTACTTAGCTACGTGCAGATTTGCTGTTTATGACTTTTTTTTTTATAGAAAACAAAAAAAATCTTAAATTTTCTTTCCTCTACAACTACAACTACAACTTTGAAATACAAAATTTTATGGCCATTTTTTTTTTGCATTTGCCAAAAATGAAGGCAACATGGCATAAAGTAAGAATTATGTTGATGTCCACTCACTATGAACACGAAAAATATTAGTAATCCTTAAGGAGATTTATGGTTTAATAGACTAATATTAATATTTGGTCTTGTAAGTTTTTTTGTATAAACAAGCAAAACTTGTAAATTAACTCACGTTCTTAGGAACAAGAAATAAAGTTTAAATTTTTGCAAAACTTAAAGTTTTTCAAAAAGAGGAAGGAGTCTAAAAACAAATATGTAAATCAACCAGTTATTATGATATTATACTTTAAGCTTAAGAAGATTTTTTTTAGTATTTTTATTTTTTGTAGGTCAAAGTTTTGTAAAAAAAGAGTAAATAACAATTTCATCACTAAAGAAAGTAATGAAGTACACAAATTAAAGAAATAAAGAAAGTTTTTTGATAAAACTTTTAGTTTTTGTAAAAAATACGTTTTGGTGAAAGCAAATTTTTAGCAAAAAATATTTTTTATAACAATTCTTTTAGCCATAACAAAGTTTTGTTTAGCAACATGTATCTGAAACATGTTAAATCATTTTGCTGTAACTTATTTTTTAAACATATTACAGCATTATTATTCCGTAATACCTTATTCAAAAATATACATGTTGCTGAACCATATTTTAGACATGTTGCTGGGAAAAACTTGTTCTTACAAAACTTTTATTTTAATAAAAAATTACATCATATTTTTTTAACCATGATCATATTTCAGTCACCGAAATGTTTCAGAAACATTTTTTGCTGGAACATATATTCCAAATAAGTTGGAGCAACACTATTTGTTTATATTTTTTCAAAATTATAGATAATTTTGTCTTAAATATAACTTTTAAAGATTTTGTTGAAACTCCAGAGAAGTGTTCTGAAGTTTCTAGGTAAATGTTGCTGCCACACTTATGTTTATAAACATATTGAAAACAACATATTTTTGCTTTAAACAAGTACTTCAAATAGTTTCTTTTTAAACTGCAGATTTTTTAAAATTCATTTTAAATATATAATTCCCTAATGAACCACCCCTCGACTCATTTTTTCACCAAAATAAATTGTTTACAAACAAAAAAACAACCGTCACAACATTAACACTAATAGTGATTGAAATGAAAGTCATTTGGTAGACTCTCGTGTCTCATCATCATTTCGATGGCAAAAAGAATCAACAACAACAATTTAAATTATTGATTTCGTTTGATATTCACACTTGAGGCTACAACACGACTTAAATAAATACTTGTCACTTGTGGCAGTCGTAAAAAGAAGACAAAATAAACAAGTAAGAAATTATAGTCGGGCGTGGCCGACCATATGATACCCTACACCAGTTATGAATATTAAATGTGATTTATTTTTCATAATAAAGCATTTATCTTCAATATTCCCTTGTTCCGATACATTTAAGCAATTTATGGATGAACAACTAATTTTCTGAAAGAGGCTTTATATGGGGGCTAGGGGCAAATATGGACCAAGCCCGATAAAATTTTGTGAATATATTTATATTGACATAATATTTTATTGTGCTGAATTTCATCGCGATATTTGTGTTTATAAGCTAATTTGGGACATTCAAGTAATTTTCTGAAGGGGACTTTGTATGGGAGCTAGGGTCAAATGTGGCCCGATCTTTATGAAATTTGGCAGGGTCATCAAGACTTCTATAAAACTTAGTTGTGCCGTATTTTATCGATA
>NW_023997351.1:0-7500 GCF_015586225.1 Lucilia sericata | reverse complement strand
TGTTGTTAGTCATAACTAACCTTTACTTCCCAGAAGCTTTTTAAAAACTTAACTTTTTCTTTTTCTATTGGGTTTCTTTAGTTTGAATAAATATACATTTACATGGAATTTTATGCGTTTGTTGGCAATTGGTTAAGAAAATGAAAGCAAATTTGATATTAAACTATAGTTAAAGAAGAGTAAGTTAAGCAAAGCAATAACTTTGAATTTATATAACAAAAACAACTACACATACATACATTTTTGTAAAGAACACATAGCAAGAAAAAAATGTATTTCAATTAAAAAAGTTTCTTTTTTACTCTCCCTTTCTATGTGGGTTTTTTCTAAATTGTTACAGTTAGAGAAAAAATAGAAATTTGCAAAATGTATAATATACCAGAATAGACTAAACTATAGACTAGACTGAAGACTAGACTATAGACTTGACTATAGACTAGGTTATAGACTAGACTATAGACTAGACTATAGACTAGACTATAGACTAGACTATAGACTAGACTATAGACTAGACTATAGACTAGACTATAGACTAAACTATAGACTAGACTATAGACTAGACTATAGACTAGACTATAGATTAGACTATATACCAGACTATATACTAGCCTAAAGACTAGAATATAGAATAGAATAGACCATAGAACAGACAATAGACTAGACTAGACTATAGACTAGACTATAAGACTAGACTATAGACTAGACTATAGAACTAGACTATAGACTAGACTATAGACTAGACTATAGACTAGACTATAGAAAGACTATAGACTAGAATAGAGCTAGACTATAGACTAGACTATAGACTAGACTATAGACTAGACCTATAGACTAGACTATAGACTAGACTATAGACTAGACTATAGACTAGACTATAGACTAGACTCAAATAGACAGCCTATAGACTAGACTATAGACGAGACTATAGACTAGACTATGACTAGACTATAGACAGACTATAGACTAGACTATAGACTAGACTTATAGACTAGACTAAGGATAGGACTAAGACTAACTAGACATAGACTAGACTATCGACTAGACTATAGACTGGGATAGGACTAGACTATAGACTAGACTAGACTAGACTAGATAGACTAGACTATAGACTAGACTATAGACTAGACTATAGACTAGACTATAGACTAGACTATAGACTAGACTATAGACTAGACTATAGACTAGACTATAGACTAGACTATAGACTAGACTATAGACTAGACTATAGACTAGACTAGACTAGACTAGACAGACTATAGACTAGACTATAGACTAGACTATAGACTAGACTATAGACTAGACTAGACTAGACTAGACTATAGACTAGACTAGACTAGACTAGACTAGACTAGACTAGACTAGACTAGACTAGACTAGACTAGACTATAGACTAGGACTAGACTAGACTAGATTAGACTAGACTAGACTTAGACTAGACTAGACTAGACTAGAATAGACTATAGATAGACTAGACTATAGACTATAGACTATAGACTAGACTATAGACTATAGACTATAGACTATAGACTATAGACTATAGACTATAGACTATAGACTATAGACTAAGACTATAGACTATAGACTATAGACTAGACTAGACTAGACTAGACTAGACTATAGACTAGACTAGACTATAGACTAGACTAGACTAGACTATAGACTAGACTAGACTAGACTAGACTAGACTAGACTAGACTAGACTATAGACTAGACTAGACTAGACTAGACTAGATAGACTAGACTAGACTAGACTATAGACTAGACTAGATCGACTAGACTAGACTAGACTAGACTAGACTAGACTAGATAGACTATAGACTAGACTATAGACTAGACTATAGACTAGACTATAGACTAGACTATAGACTAGACTATAGACTAGACTATAGACTAGACTATAGACTAGACTATAGACTAGACTATAGACTAGACTATAGACTAGACTATAGACTAGACTATAGACTAGACTATAGACTAGACTATAGACTAGACTATAGACTAGACTATAGACTAGACTATAGACTAGACTATAGACTAGACTATAGACTAGACTATAGGCTAGACTATAGACTAGACTATAGACTAGACTATAGACTAGACTATAGACTAGACTATAGACTAGACTATAGACTAGACTATAGACTAGACTATAGACTAGACTATAGACTAGACTATAGACTAGACTATAGACTAGACTATAGACTAGACTATAGACTAGACTATAGACTAGACTATAGACTAGACTATAGACTAGACTATAGACTAGACTATAGACTAGACTATAGACTAGACTATAGACTAGACTATAGACTAGACTATAGACTAGACTATAGACTAGACTATAGACTAGACTATAGACTAGACTATAGACTAGACTATAGACTAGACTATAGACTAGACTATAGACTAGACTATAGACTAGACTATAGACTAGACTATAGACTAGACTATAGACTACTATAGACTAGACTATAGACTAGACTATAGACTAGACTAGACTAACTATAGACTAGACTATAGACTAGACTATAGATAGACTATACTAGACAGACTATAGACTAGACTATAGACTAGACTATAGACTAGACTATAGACTAGACTATAGACTAGACTATAGACTAGACTATAGTACTAGACTATACTAACTAGACTAGATATAGACTAGACTATAGTCTAGACTATAGACTAGACTATAGACTAGACTATAGACTAGACTATAGACTAGACTATAGACTAGACATAGCTGATGACTGACTATAGACTAGACTATAGACTAGACTATAGACTAGACTATAGACTAGACTATAGACTAGACTATAGACTAGTAAATGTATAAAACATAGTATTTTTGTTTAGGGTATTTTGTAACTGATACATTTATTATTTAAACTTTTTTCTCGATACCATTCTAAAAATTCTTGCTATTTTCTTTCATCCTTCCTTTTCACTTTTATACTTTTTCTCTATTGTAATAAAAATTTCTTAATTGGTCCTTTAGTTAACAGTTTCGTTTTATTTTCAAACAAATATGTAGATGTATATTTTCGATTTAATTTATGGCAAAGTTTTCACTTCATTTACCTTTAAAAACAATATCAGACATACGACTTACAACAGCAACATTAAACTGTTTGAAGATTTACTTACACAAACTCGAGTGACTGACTGCTGGTGTTGTTAAGAAACATTTTCATTAAAATGTAAATTTTTAAGAAGAAAAAGAAAAGAAAATTTATTATTACTTTAAAAATAAAACAAAAATTTTTAAAAAGATTTTAATAATCCTTATTACAAGCACTTGACTTTAACTGATAATACAGATAAACAAATTAACAAAACATAGACATGCAACGTAACATGTATAAATATTTTTCAAATAAATTGTAAAATTTATTTACTTTTTTTTAAACAATAATCATAGATTTTACAGAATAAAAATAACATCGTTAAGATTTAATCTTTGATTTTTTTTGTTGGAAAAAATAATGGAAAAACAACAAGAATTTATCAATTTATTTTACATGTAGACAATTGAGGTTGCAGGAGATGAATGAATGTTAGCTAATTGTTTGAGTTGTATGTGTGTGAAGTATCTAATGTTGTTGTGTGATTATGTGTGTGTTTGTGTAAAAAAACACACTTGTATAGTTGTGTTTTGCCTTTGGGGAATTTTCATTTTAAATGAAGATGTTGTTGGTTGTTTATTGGTTCGTTTGGCATTTTTTTCTATTTTTAAGTTTTAAATTTTTTTTTCTACTAAACAATTTCATAGTAACTTAACCTACTGACATACAAAACCTGTGATGACTGACTGACTGACTGTATGAGATAAAGTTGGTAGTAGAAAATTGTTGTTGTTTTTAGTTATTATTTTAACTCAAACTCAACTTGTATCCTCTGCCGCTGTTTTTCCGTTGGCGTTCTTTGAAGTTGTGTTTTAGTTTGAAAAACATCTAACAGCAATATTGTAAAACTCACTGACTAGTTTTATTTTTATTTTTATTACAGTATATACATACATATATTTTTTCTACCTTATTGTTGATTAATAAACAAGTGGCCATAAATTTTCGCTTCTTTCACTTTTAATATGAGTTTTGTTACAAAAAATAAAAATTCCTTAGACTTTGTTTTGTCGGCTTTACCGCTGTATCACATAGAATTAATATAATTTCTCTGGAGAATGACTCCGAGTGCTGGCAACGAAAGTTAAGCTAGAATAAACCTTAGTTTCCTACAAATCATTAGTAAACTTTTAAATGATGACAAAGTGCTGAATGTAAAAAATGCGTTGGGAGTGAAGTAGATTCTTGGATAAATGCGATGTGTTAGAAGGCAGAAGAGGGGTGTATGATTTAATTAAATATTTCTATGGCCTGTTTATTATCGTTAACGGACCTAAAAGTCATGAAATTAAATTATACCTGTTAGTAGTGGAAATGTCTGGAAAAATTCTTGTTAAAAATAAATTCGTTAAATGAATTAATATTGATTAAATAATGCTTTATTTCATTAAACAAGTAATTGTTTGCCGAAAGCTATTACGCAAAAAATTTATTTAAAAATAGTTCCGTGTTCATGTTATTATTATGTAATTTTAATTAATTAGGTGGAACTTAAAATTCATAAAAGGTTATTGACCGGCCTATATTCAAGACTACATACTATAATCACAGCTATAGACAGAACTATAGTAAAAACTTTAGACAGGAGTAAAGTCCAGCTATAGACAGGATTATATTTCAGATTTTAGACAAGATGATATAGACAGTACTATAGTGTAGAGTTTAGAGATAAGTCATTATTATACATAGGACTGCAGTCTACACATATCATGGAGAGGACTATGTAAAGATTACATTAAAAAAATTTAACACGACTAATGTCAAGATTATAGATAGGACTACAGTCAAAACTATCGACGACATTAGTTAAGATTATAAGCAAATCTATAGTCTAGACTCTAGACTATATGCTAAACTAAAGTCTAGATGATAGACTACTACTACAGATAAGACTATAGGAAGGACTATAAGTAGGGATATGCCTATACATATCCCTACACATATGACTATAAACAGGAATAGACTAGACTATAGACTAGACTATAGACTAGACTATAGACTAGACTATAGACTAGACTATAGACTAGACTATAGACTAGACTATAGACTAGACTATAGACTAGACTATAGACTAGACTATAGACTAGACTATAGACTAGACTATAGACTAGACTATAGACTAGACTATAGACTAGACTATAGACTAGACTATAGACTAGACTATAGACTAGACTATAGACTAGACTATAGACTAGACTATAGACTAGACCATAGACTAGACTATAGACTAGACTATAGACTAGACTATAGACTAGACTATAGACTAGACTATAGACTAGACTATAGACTAGACTATAGACTAGACTATAGACTAGACTATAGACTAGACTATAGAGATAGACTAGACTATAGACTAGACTATAGACTAGACTATAGCTAGACTATAGACTAGACTATAGACTAGACTATAGACTAGACTATAGACTAGACTATAGACTAGACTATAGACTAGACTATAGACTAGACTATAGACTAGACTATAGACTAGACTATAGACTAGACTATAGACTAGACTATAGACTAGACTATAGACTAGACTATAGACTAGACTATAGACTAGACTATAGACTAGACTATAGACTAGACTATAGACTAGACTATAGACTAGACTATAGACTAGACTATAGACTAGACTATAGACTAGACTATAGACTAGACTATAGACTAGACTATAGACTAGACTATAGACTAGACTATAGACTAGACTATAGACTAGACTATAGACTAGACTATAGACTAGACTATAGACTAGACTATAGACTAGACTATAGACTAGACTATAGACTAGACTATAGACTAGACTATAGACTAGACTATAGACTAGATATAGACTAGACTATAGACTAGACTATAGACTAGACTATAGACTAGACTATAGAGTAGACTATAGACTAGACTATAGACTAGACTATAGACTAGACTATAGACTAGACTATAGACTAGACTATAGACTAGACTATAGACTAGACTATAGACTAGACTATAGACTAGACTATAGACTAGACTATAGACTAGACTATAGACTAGACTATAGACTAGACTATAGACTAGACTATAGACTAGACTATGGACAGGACTTTAGCCAATTCTAGAGTTTAGACTATAGTCTTTTTGACATACTGTAGACAGAACTATGGTCAAAAAAGTACTATAGACAGGTCTATAGAATAAAACAATATGTATGTCAGACTATAGATGGAACTAAAATTAAGACTACAGATCTATAGCACTATAGACAGACAATAAATAGGGCTATAGTCAAAACTGTAGGCAATTTTGAAAGTCTTGATTATAATTTGAACTATAGCTAGCACTTTAATAAGATGATAACCTACAGTTAGTACTTTAAACCCTTTACACAACAAACATGTGACAAGCTTTTCCTTATATGTATGTACATAACAAATTCCTTCACTTTTATTACCTTTTCCCAACAAATGACAACTTAATTTAAAATCTGGCAAAATTATAAATCACACATCGTGGAAACCATTATCAAAATCTGGCAAAAAAAAAATGTATAAAACATTGCTCCAAAAAATATAACATTGTTAAAAAAAATGTAAGTGCTGCTTTGTAATTTGATTTATATGGTTTTGTTTGTCCGATTTTCTCTTTTATATATATTTTTGTTAAATTTCTTTTGAACATTGTCCCTTCTTTTGATAAATTCTCCTTGACCCTGTCACACAGCTTTGTTATTGTGCCAAGGAGAGAAAACTACATCAAGAAAAAACATGAAAAAACAAATAATAAAGAAGACAAAGTAAAAAGAAACAATATTTTATACAATTTGATTTTATTTTGGATGATACTCAATACAAGCAAAATCCAGTTTCTTGACCACGACAGCAACAGCAAAGGCAGCTGCTGTAGCAGCAGTAGTTGTAGCAATATTAAACTGGAAATATACAAACAATACAACACTAACAACATGCAACTGTAGTTTTCATCATTCATTGTCAACAGCTTATGTTGTTGCTGTTGCTATACATACTACTACAACAATACTACTCATATGACACAAACAGCAAAACTATAATTTAACATACCGAGGAGGGTTAAAAGGAAAAATGTCATGTTTGGATTTAACAACAATTTCGGTATGGTCTGTCACTGAAACCCCTCTTTAGCAAAAAACAAAAAAACAAGACAAAAAATTGGACACAGATAGGATACGGATACAGTTATATGTAGGTATAAACTTTAACATGTTTCTGTTTATGTATGAATGTATGCATGAACCGGTTTCAGTTTCTAGGGACCGTGTGTGATGTGCAAAGAAAAAAGCTGATAAATAAATAAAAATAAATCTACTAATTCTACTTGCATGATTATTATGATGATAATGATGGTGATATTTTGGCATCTAACA
>NW_023997350.1:0-23182 GCF_015586225.1 Lucilia sericata | reverse complement strand
GTCTAGTCTATAGTGTAGTCTATAGTTTAGTCCATAGTCTAGTCTATAGTGTGTTATATAGTCTAGTCTATAGTCGTCTATAGTCTAGTCTATAGTCTAGTCTATAGTCTAGTCTATAGTCTAGTCTATAGTTTAGTCTATAGTCTAGTCATAGTCTAGTCTATAGTCTAGTCTATAGTCTGTCTATAGTCTAGTCTAGTCTAGTCTATAGTCTAGTCTATATTCTAGTCTATAGTCTAGTCTATAGTCTAGTCTGTAGTCTAGTCTATAGTCTAGTCTATAGTCTAGTCTATAGTTTAGTCTACAGTCTGGTCTATAGTGTAGTCTATAGTGTAGTCTATAGTCTATTCTATAGTCTAGTCTATGTCTAGTCTATAGTCTAGTCTATAGTCTAGTCTATAGTCTAGTCTATAGTCTAGTCTATAGTCTAGTCTATAGTCTAGTCTATTCTAGTCTATAGTCTAGTCTATAGTCTAGTCTATAATCTAGTCTATAGTCTAGTCTATAGTCAAGTCTATAGTCTAGTCTATATTTAATCATTCTTTCTTAAGGAGAAAACCTATATCGAATGGGATTTGGTGAAGAGAATGCACTATTGAAAAAGTATACACGAGAGATAAGGATTAAGGTCTCAGAGTCAGAATTGGTTCACAGTCTCTCACCTCCGAAGAAGATATTAAATACGAGCATAATCGTCTTAGATTAATTTTGCACACAATGAAATGCAATAAGGCATTTAAATGGACTAACGGTAACCAACCATGTTCGAGTCTCTCGATCCATATTTACTACTTAGGGTTAAAAGAAGCTGTAAGGAAAGATGTAAAAGACTTTTATTCAGATGCAACTTTTGTGATTTAACTAGAGTGATGCTCACTCAGCGTTTCAATCTTACAATAATGATAACGATCCTCTTAGCATGTTAGCAAAAGCAAGTAATCTTCTTCTTTGATATTGAATTTGCAGATCCTCATTAATATATAATATACTCCCAATATTTTAGATAAGTATATAGGAACCTAGTCTTGGGCCGTTCAACGCAATGTGTACCAAAATAAAGAAGATTAGCGTTCTTCTCAACCATCCATACGCAGTAATCCACTCAGTATAACCAACTCGACTCACAGATGTGGAGGATATAAAGGCAGACGTGTGAATGAACGCCACAAGTGACACCAGACCAAAACAAAAACAAGCGAGTGAACAACAAGAAGACAACAATATTCTACGATCGACAAAAAAGTAGAGTAAATACAAGTGATGCTAATGATGAAGCACTAAGAATTTTGGTACCAAATTAAAACAAAATATTAAAAATTAACAAAAAAACTAAATATTTGACGAAAAATCAAAATTTAAAAAATTTAAAAAGTTTTGTTTAGTACCTATTCCTTAAAAAAATAGTACTTTTTTAATACTACATACAAATTGAACCAACTCCATTAACGTTAAATGCAATGAAACTTCAATTCTCTGTTCTGTACTCGTACTCGAATTATGTCACACATATTTTTTTCTCGTTCTACCTCTGAGGCAATTAAAAACTCTTAACCGTGTGTGTGCTATTTATTGTTGCCACTGTCGCTGACTTTGCGGCATGCAGTCCAACACCAACAACTCAAGTGTAAATGATAATTAAGTTATAAAGTGCTTCTCTCTGCGTTGCATTTCATTTCACTTTCCTTTTGAATAAATATGTTTTTCTTGAAATAAAAACAAAAAAAAAAATTATTGTGTAATTCAGATTTACATATGGGGCGTCTAGTCGAAAACAAAAAAATTAAATTAAAAAATATGTATTGCATTTTAAATTGCCAGAATATGATGATGGCGTCAGTGCATATCATTGCATTAATTTTTAGTTTTTTTTCCGTTTTCTTTTTAAATAAACAAATACTAAAAATTCTGTTAAAGAATGGTCACATGTGATTTATATTTTTGGGCCGGATATGTAAGGGCTTATGAAATATAGTGTTGAAAATAAATCATGAGAATTGTCCTACTGATATAAAGGGATTAATTGGGGCATATAGATTGTACATATGTACGTTGTTCTCAAGTCGGAAAGTGCTCTTTATATATGATCAGGCAACCATAAACTCGCTCTATATATATATCAGGCAACCATAAACTACTACACTAACTACTAACTAACTAACTAACTACACTAACTAACTAACTAACTAACTAACTACTAACTACTAACTAACTACTACTAACTAACTAACTAACTACTAACTAACTAACTAACTAACTAACTAACTACTAACTAACTAACTAACTACTAACTAACTAACTAACTAACTAACTAACTAAAACTAACTAACTAACTAACTAACTAACTAACTAACTACTACGAACTAACTAACTACTAACTAACTAACTAGACTAACTACTAACTAACTACAACTAACTAACTAACTAACTAACTAACTAACTAACTAACTAACTAACTAACTAACTAACTAACTAACTAACTAACTAACTAACTAACTAACTAACTAACTAACTAACTACTAACTAACTAACTAACTAACTACTAACTAACTAACTACTAACTAACTAACTAACTAACTACTAACTAACTAACTAACTACTAACTAACTAACTAACTAACTAACTAACTAACTAACTAACTAACTAACTAACTAACTAACTAACCTAACTAACTACTAACTAACTAACTAACTAACTAACTAACTAACTAACTAACTAACACTACTAACTAACTAACTAACTAACTAACTAACTAACTACTAACTAACTAACTAACTAACTAACTAACTAACTAACTAACTAACTAACTAACTAACTAACTAACTACTAACTAACTAACTAACTAACTAACTAACTAACTAACTAACTAACTAACTAACTAACTAACTAACTAACTAACTAACTAACTACTAACTAACTAACTAACTAACTAACTAACTAACTAACTAACTAACTAACTAACTAACTAACTAACTAACTAACTAACTAACTACTAACTAACTAACTAAACTACCTAACTAACTAACTAACTAACTAACTAACTACTACTACTAACTAACTAACTACTACTAACTAACTAACTAACTAACTAACTACTAACTAACTAACTAACTAACTAACTAACTACTAACTAACTAACTAACTACTAACTAACTAACTACTAACTAACTAACTAACTACTACTAACTAACTAACTAACTAACTAACTAACTAACTAACTAACTAAACTAACTAACTAACTACTACTAACTAACTAACTAACTAACTAACTAACTAACTAACTAACTAACTAACTAACTACTAACTAACTAACTAACTAACTAACTAACTACTAACTAACTAACTAACTACTAACTAACTAACTAACTAACTACTAACTAACTAACTAACTAACTACTAACTAACTAACTAACTAACTAACTAACTAACTAACTAACTAACTAACTACTAACTAACTACTAACTAACTA
Source organism: Lucilia sericata (assembly GCF_015586225.1). Classification (NCBI taxonomy): domain Eukaryota; kingdom Metazoa; phylum Arthropoda; class Insecta; order Diptera; family Calliphoridae; genus Lucilia; species Lucilia sericata. The sequence continues at coordinate 19,716 of NW_023997350.1, read as the reverse complement.
ACTAACTAACTAACTAACTAACTACTAACTAACTAACTACTAACTAACTAACTAACTAACTAACTAACTAACTAACTAACTAACTAACTAACTACTAACTAACTAACTAACTAACTACTAACTAACTAACTAACTAACTAACTAACTAACTAACTAACTAACTAACTACTACAAACTAACTAACTAACTAACTAACTAACTAACTAACTAACTAACTTACTAACTAACTAACTAACTAACTAACTAACTAACTAACTAACTAACTAACTACTAACTAACTAACTAACTAACTAACTAACTAACTAACTAACTAACTAACTAACTACTAACTAACTAACTAACTAACTAACTAACTAACTAACTAACTAACTAACTACAAACTAACTAACTAACTAACTAACTAACAACTAACTAACTAACTAACTAACTAACTAACTAACCAACTAACTAACTAACTAAACCCAAAAAGAATGAGAAGTTTCCCAAATTTCGTTCTAGCGCCGCTTCTAACAATAGAGTGCCCATTTGCGTAAACTTCAAGTATGGCTGAGCATGAACTTGTTCAACATGTCAGTTTGTTCGGCATTCCTTTTTATCTCTAGCCCCTACACGAACTTATTTTTAAAGAATATTACATTTCCAAATGGTTGGTCTCACTATACATTCGTCCCTAAAAATTCCGATTCTCCAGTCAAACTTTTAAATTGTTATTCATCCATCAATCAATCAACCAATTAAAATTTTTACAAATAATTGTTATTATCATATATTCAGTTTTGAATTATGGCTTAATAAAACTATAATTTTGTTTACAAAACACGTCCTTATAAATAACTGCTAACAAATTAATTTTAATTACAACAAAATTTTCGCATCAACAAATTATTTTGGCATTGTCCCCCCGAACAATATGTATTTAAATACAATTTTTTTTGCAAATAATTTAAATTGTAATCATAGAATTCCATCTGTATTAACTAAATACCTTCTACAATGTTTACACAACAAACACAATAATATCTGATTATTTCAGATGTCAGTAATTATTTGTAATTTTAGATTTAATTATTAAAAAAACAACTTAAATTTTACTAAATATATTACAGAAAAGTTTTTTCGAGAAAAAAAAAATATATATGTTATTGCTATCAAAACTAAATAATTTTCCCGATCAAACTAAATTGATAAAACAAAATTGGCATGCAATTTGGATAACAAATAAATGACAAATAGTAAATAGAAATAAATTTAAAGTTTTTTTCCATCACCAAAAAAACAACTATAAATAATTGAAAATCTCTATGATTCGATGTCAGTTTCCATTTGAATATTAAAAGTTTATGAAGTTTTGTAAAAATAACTCTTTCTCTTGTGCGTTAAAGTAATCGAAAAAGTTTACAAAATGAAATTCCAGTTGACTGGATTATTAGTGGCAGCTGTCATGTTGATGGTGAGTTTGGTGGAAAGTTGAGTTAAAAGATATAATCCTATATTTAAAATTTTATTTAAAAAAGGCTTGCTCCACTTGCTTGGCTCAAGGCCCAGGAGGTGGTGGTCAAGGCGGTGGTCATGGTGGTGCTCAAGGCGGTGCTCAGGGTGGTGCTCAGGGAGGTATGGGTGTTGGTATGAGTGCTGGTGCCGGAGCCGGTGGCGGTATGGGAGGTGGTGGTGGTAGCGGCATGGGTGGTGGTGGCGGTCCACCTGGTGGTCGACGCCGTTAATTAATATGGCTTTTCAAATTCACTAAAGTTGACACATATTGATTTAAAGTTCCCTTAATAAAATACGTAGCAAAAATATAGAAATATCCATAAAGTTTTATTAAAAATTTGAAGAAATTTGGTTCCATTGTCTATAGTCAAGACTTGTCTAGTCAGTCTAGTCTATAGTCCAGTCTAGTCTATAGTCCAGTCTAGTCTATAGTCCAGTCTAGTCTATAGTCCAGTCTAGTCTATAGTCCAGTCTCGTCTATAGTCCAGTCTAGTCTATAGTCCAGTCTGGTCTTAGTTTAGTCTCGTCTATTCTAGTCTCGTCTATAGTCTAGTCTAGTCTCGTCTATAGTCTAGTCTAGTCTCGTCTATAGTCTAGTCTAGTCTAGTCTATAGTCTAGTCTATAGTCTAGTCTATAGTCTAGTCTATAGTCTAGTCTATAGTCTAGTCTATAGTCTAGTCTATAGTCTAGTCTATTAGTCTAGTCTAGTATAGTCTAGTCTATAGTCTAGTCTATAGTCTAGTCTATAGTCTAGTCTATAGTCTAGTCTATAGTCTAGTCTATAGTCTAGTCTATAGTCTAGTCTATAGTCTAGTCTATAGTCTAGTCTATAGTCTAGTCTATAGTCTAGTCTATAGTCTAGTCTATAGTCTAGTCTATAGTCTAGTCTATAGTCTAGTCTATAGTCTAGTCTATAGTCTAGTCTATAGTCTAGTCTATAGTCTAGTCTATAGTCTAGTCTATAGTCTAGTCTATAGTCTAGTCTATAGTCTAGTCTATAGTCTAGTCTATAGTCTAGTCTATAGTCTAGTCTATAGTCTAGTCTATAGTCTAGTCTATAGTCTAGTCTAGTCTATAGTCTAGTCTATAGTCTAGTCTATAGTCTAGTCTATAGTCTAGTCTATAGTCTAGTCTATAGTCTAGTCCAGGGGTCGGCAAAACTTTTGAGTCGGAAGAGCCAAAATTTATAGTTTACAAAACATATGTTTTAAAAGAGCCACAAAATTGTTGTTTATTAAAACTTTACAAATACTTTATGAATTCATTTCAAAAACATAAAGTTGGTTTAATTATCTACAGGACATTCTGCAAGGAATCTTATAGATTTTTGACTACAAATACTTTTTGAATTTTTATGGGTCATTCGAATGCATTTTTTAAACACTCGTTATATATAAATATAGAATGTTATTAGAGTAGGGCGACAGTGTTATCAATTAAAAGGTATTTGGAAACATATCAGGAAATGTAAAATTCACGAAAATTGATGACGCAGCTAATACAGTATAAAGTAATATATTAATTTGGCGGCAATCGAGATAAATATTTTACCAACCCCAATATTAGGTCCTTTTCAGAAAATGACTAACGATCATAATTGACTTAACAGTAGCAATATATGTTGTATATTTTGAATATAGAAATTCAAAATATACAACTTTTATAAGAACAAAAATCTATCTTCCAAATTTGATTTTAACGTTCATAACTGTCTTAATAATAGCAGTATTATGACAAAATTCAACACAAACATAACGTAAACATAATTGACCAATCCCCTTTTAAAAGGTCTACTTCGGAAAATAACTTTAACGTTCATAACTGATCTAATTAACGCTCATAACATGCTTAATAATACCAGCATAGTGGTGCAATTCGTCATAAACAAGTTTATAGGAACAAAAATATCTGTACCAAATTTAATAAGGATGGATTCAGAATTGACCCACCCATATAGTGTCCACTTTCGAAAACGACGAAAAATACAAGTATAGTGATGAAAATCAACACAAACAAGTAGGATCCAAAACTTCATTACCAAATTTTGTAAGGATGGGTCGGTCCATAATACGCTTTCTGGTACCTTATTTATAGCCAAAAATTGTATGTCAAAAATATATCAGTCTTTTATAGATCACTGTAAAACGTTTATAAAACGCGCAATATTTAAATATTGAAGTTTTTAAATAGAACAAGTTTTTAGTATTTACCCAGCAAAAACTCGGTAATGGGTTGTACTTCCATAACCACTTACTTTTCAATAACTACTACTTACCGTCTGCATTACTTAGAAGTACTCTAGTAATGACTTTCTTATAATCTGATATAGAAGTACTTTATTTTCGGCTTTGTCATTTTGTTTGCATATTTTATTTAATTGCGTTTTAAGAATTGTGTTTTACAAAAAATAAAACAAAATTAATTTTGATTGTGAAAACCATTATTTGATGCGCAATAAAAAAGCTAAGGAGTGGTACAGTGTGTAGAACATTTGACTAAAAAATCGAAGTCCCTGGTTCGTATTCTAGCTGGATCTATTTATTATTAAAAAACAAAACAACTTACTCAACAACTGTTTTGTAAGAGAAATTGCAAGTACTTCTTTAACTTCCTATTGTAAGTACTTGCCTCCAATCACATCACCGTGTTAAAATAATGACTTAAAATGCTAATGAAGAAGTAGTGAAAAGAAATTTTATTAGCTTTTTAACTCATTACTTTTCAATGTAAGTTTTTCCTGGGTAACTGTGTTCAAACTCTCTACATTATTAAGTAATTATTTAATTACTATATTTTCAATTTCCAAAAAATATGTTTTAATTCGAAAAACACGAAAATTTCGGAATGTATGATTATGTTTTACATTTTATCTAATGGCACATCGTAAGAGCGCTCATGATACCCCATCGTTTATAGGGAACTTTTCAACTAAAAATTTAAATAATTAAAAATTTTCTTACAATACTAACTTGTACATGGAACAAATTCAATAGGAGAGATAGGTTTGTATAGCTTTAGAAAGTTTGGATCATAACGTGTTGTTTAAAGTTTCACAAACGACTCTAAACTTTCATTTGTTAGTTGTCTCACATACAGAACGATTAAACAAAGTTGAAATGTTGTGTATATTGCAGAAACGTTTGCAAATTGTTTTGTTAGTTTTAACAAACACTGCTCGTTAATCTATTCAGAAAGATATATATTTTTTATAAAATAAAAAAATTGCGTATGAAACTAAAGAGCCATAGCTCCACATCCAAAGAGCCGCATTTGGCTCGCGAGCCGTAGTTTGCCGACCCCTGGTCTAGTCTATAGTCTAGTCTATAGTCTAGTCTATAGTCTAGTCTATAGTCTAGTCTATAGTCTAGTCTATAGTCTAGTCTATAGTCTAGTCTATAGTCTAGTCTATAGTCTAGTCTATAGTCTAGTCTATAGTCTAGTCTATAGTCTAGTCTATAGTCTAGTCTATAGTCTAGTCTATAGTCTAGTCTATAGTCTAGTCTATAGTCTAGTCTATAGTCTAGTCTATAGTCTAGTCTAGTCTATAGTCTAGTCTATAGTCTGGTCTATAGTCAAGGGTTTTAAGAATCTAGACGGGAAATATGCGAATATTTAAGATGACGCGATCTTAGTCTATACTGACGCCTCTAAATTCGATATTTATACCCTCTTAATATATGAAGTAGAATGAAATGAATCTGAAACAGTTGGTATTTCAAATCCCAAAAGTTCAGGAACTAATTCCAATAAGTCCCTTCCTCGTGCCAAGCATTAATGAATTGAAACTGTACTAACTACATAAATTATTTTCATTATAAATTAATTATTAATTTAAAAATATTATTGGCGCCAGGTTTTTTCATCGCTTTATTATTGATTTATGTCAGTTTTGACATGTTATATTATCATATATCAAGCGTTTAATATTTGACGACGTTTTGCACTGATAACGTAAATATTTTAATAGTTTTTTTTAAGAATTTTTATTTAGTCATATAAAAATTCGAAACAAATATAAGAGACATACTTGTCACGCTTATTGAGGTACTTCAAATTTTATTTATTTTACTAAATGCCGAACGAAGAGTCTATAAAGTAATTACAAGTGCTGACTTTAGAAGGAGTGTGCAGACAGTTTTATCAACCGGAAATAACTGGTGTCGAAGAACTTTATATCTATTTAAAAGGTAAGTTGTAACACTATTGGAAAACCTATATAGGACTTGGGCTTCTGATAATACAATTATGGGATATTTTTGAAGATTTTAAATAATGCTGAATCATTCTTAAATTAAACAATCATATTATGTTATTAAAATTTAAAGCTCAAAACTTTACTAATATTTATAATAGCACTACAATCTTATTAATGAATATTTAAAAAGAGTAGCATCTGATAGTTTTTGTTGATAAAGTCGAAAAAAAAAAAAAAAATCCGCAAAAGAAATCAGGTGAGTTTATAAATGAATGATTATTATCTCATCATGTTTTAGTAAAGTTTTTTTTTTGCCAGCGTTCGACTAACTCGAACTATGTAGTACTAAACATATCAACAAAAAGTATTTACACGTGCCGCTAATTTCCGACTACATACCGATTTTTTTTTCCTCAACATCATGGCGATATCGTTTTTTTTCATACAATATTTGCCAAAGTATGTCTGATGATGGCCTCTTAGAGTTTTGTTTTTGGGAATGACATACAAAAAAAAAAAAAAAAAAAAATAAAAATTAAGTATTTTTCACTTTAGTTTTCATTTCATTCTTTTCGTTTTACAACAAAATTTGGGCCAAGCGTAGAATCTATATTGTACACTTGCGATAACAATTAAAAAATTATTATGGGAAAAAAATGAAATTTGTAATCTACATTTAGACACACAGACCGACAGACAGATAGACAGATAGACAACATAAATAATAATTATGTTAAACAATGATTTTGCAGAATTTTTTAAGTATGTTAGGCATTTAATGAACAGAAATGTAAAATAAATCTACACTAAGAAAAATTTGCGGAAATTGTAAAAAGGTCGGAAATTGTAAAGATTATAATAAACAGGGGACTCCATATTCTAATAGAAACTCAATTCTTGAGAGTTAGTCGAATCCAAAACTGTAATAAGTTTTGAGAAGCTCTCAGAAGTCGGATATGTATCCCCAGTAGCGAATAAACTCAGATCTTAAATAATAAGTGGGAAATTCACTGGTTTTATCAATCAGCATTAATCGCTTTACTGGGTGATGCGGATCAGAAAAGGTAAATTTTTAATAACTCTTCCGGATACATCAAGTAAAATCCTGAGATAAGAGATTGTGATTAATCCCTTACTACAACTATCTTAGTAGCAAGTGAACAATTTTGATACCAAGCATTGAGCCCTGAAATGTATCCCCCAAGTAGAGGATAAACCCAAATCCAAAATACTAAGCCCGCTTGTCATATAAAGGTGAATCTAAACTATGGCTATGTAAGTTGTTACTGAAACTAATTCCAAAGATCTTCTTGAGGACAAACTCTCTATAAGGTTAAGGTTGAAACGAAACTGCAAGCAACTAACGTGATTGGATTGATCAAAACTTGGACTATAAAAAAAATTTGATTGATAGCGATCTATGACTATATGAGCTAAATCTATTACTAGTACAATCTAAATCAATTGTTCCAAATTTAGCTTTCCCCAAAGATAGAATATTTCAATTTAAGGAGATGCAATTTAATCCCAACTAGATCTCCCTGACTATGGAAAAGCACATATATTTCAAAATCCATAAACTTTCTTGTCAGACACTTCCTTGAGCAATTAAAGATTTTTTCCTATTGGAATTGTACACAAAATACTCGTTCCGATCATTGTGGATCTGCATTCTCTTGCAGTCAGTTATAGTTTATTTTATATATGGCCCATGAGAAATATTATGACTTGATCTATCTCTTGCCTCTTTACTGATCATTACTCCTCTGGCATACTTACCGTAGAGATCTAAAATCAGAAACTTCTGTGCTGTATTGGTTCCCAGACATAATTAGTTAGATTGCTTATGGATCGGTGCCAATAATGGGTTGGACTATGATGTTGTCACCGATCTTTAGTTGGACTTTCCGGATTAGAATACCGTTAAGAGATATGTGACTTTCGAATAATCGAACAATCGACTTTTTGTCGAAAAAAGTCGAAAAGTCGAAGACGACTATTTTGTTCCAAAAAGTCGATAACTCGACTATCGTCTGTGAAAAAGTCGAAAAGTCGACTTTGTTAATAAAAGTCGAAAAGTCTGAAAGTAGAAAAGTCGAAGAAAGACGAAAAGTCGTAAAAAGTCGAAAAAAGTCGGAAAAAGTCGGAAAAAGTCGAAAAAAGTCGGAAAAAATCGAAAACTCGAAAATTGTAGAAAAAAGTCAGAAATAGTCGAAAATTTTAAAAAAGTGGAAAAAAAAGTCAAAAATTCTAAAATTGTCGGAAAAACTCGAAAAAGTAAAAAAATAGTCGAAAAAAGTCGAAAGAAGTCGAAAATAGTCAAAAAGTCGAAAAGTCGGAAAAAGTCGAAAAGTCGACTATTTATGAAATACTTATAGTCAAAAAGTCTAAAAGTCGACATTTAATTAAATGAAAAAAGTCGAAAAATCGACTTTTCGTTTCAACTATATAAGCCTAGTGTATATATGTATATAATTTTGGTATAAGATCGTTTTTCAGGCCATTGATAGGGTTGAAATCTAGAATGGAAACTCGATATATCGATAACTAAGTGTCTAAGTGTCGATAAAAAGTGTAACGTTATAAGATAGAAATGCTTTATCAACTGTATGTACATATTTAGCTGGACTCCATTAAGCGGCCTAATACCGGCAAGGCATTGATTCGGCCAGGAAACAGAGAGGTTAAAAGTTGATAGTACGAAAATTTTTTAGCAGCTATGATTAAAAACTTTCACACGATATTTGCATGCTATAGATCGAGTGTTCTCAATTTTTTATCGTTTTTGGATAGATTTCCTCTGTTTAGCGACAAGAAGAAACAGTTTCTTTTTCAATCGTATTCTTCTCCTTAATAAAAATAATTTCTCTATGGAATATTCTCCTACTACAAACATTCTAGCCAGTATAATTCTACTTAAACGATTAATAATTTATAGCGTGATCCATATTTATGTTGTAGCATTAATAATGATTAATCAATAACTCGTGTCGTAATTATTCTAAAATCATTTCTAAATATGTATTATTTATTTTTTTAATTAGACAGCATTAAAATCAAAAATATTTCATCATTATTTACAATAAGCGCGTGTCGTACTTTTTTCTGTTTATTTTCTAACGAATTGTTTAAATAATTTTTTTTATTTAAAAATTTTATTTAAATATTTGCAATGTCTGAGTTTGCATTAGTTCAGATTCTTAAAAGTACTGCATCTTATGCAAACAATTTACAAAATTTTATTTAATGGAAAAAAATTAGCTAAAGTTAATAAAGTAATTTAATTATGTTTTTTTTCGTTTTAGATAATTTTTTAATATTCCTTAAGCTATTGTGTCAAACAACATTTCCTAACAAACTTAATAATTTCTCTTAAATTTATAAATACTGCACTATGGCACGTGTACTTATCACGCGCTTATGGCTGCATTTTAAGAATAAATTCCTTCAAAATATATTCAACAAAATATTATAGACTTATGACACTAAAATACTGAAAGTAACCACAAGTGCAAAAATAAACATAAAATTGAAAATAAAAACCAAAAAAATATGGTTTCAAATGTTGTGTTATTTACATCCCACTGAAACACGCGCGTGTTCATTTAACAATTAAATAACAATAAAAACTAAAATATAAAAAAAAACATTTAAGCAACAATAAACATAATAATAATAGCAATGGTCATGATTACGTATTTAGTACATTTATAAGTGACTGACCGACGACACAAGGACGACTGGGGGCGAGTGAGAGTGTGCATGATTTTTATGTTGCTGCTAATGATCGAAATAGAAATAACTATGGCAGTACTATAGTCGGTCAAGTGCGAAGGCATGCATTTATACAATATTTAGATCTGTTTTAGTTCTAGTGCAGTTCTAGTTTAGTTCTAGTTCAGTTCTAGTTTAGTTCTAGTTCAGTTCTAGTTCAGTTCCAGTTCAGTTCTAGTTCACTTCTAGTTCAGTTCTAGTTCAGTTCTAGTTCAGTTCTAGTTCAGTTCTAGTTCAGTTCTAGTTCAGTTCTAGTTCAGTTCTAGTTCAGTTCTAGTTCAGTTCTAGTTCAGTTCTAGTTCAGTTCTAGTTCAGTTCTAGTTCAGTTCTAGTTCAGTTCTAGTTCAGTTCTAGTTCAGTTCTAGTTCAGTTCTAGTTCAGTTCTAGTTCAGTTCTAGTTCAGTTCTAGTTCAGTTCTAGTTCAGTTCTAGTTCAGTTCTAGTTAAGTTCTAGTTCAGTTCTAGTTCAGTTCTAGTTCAGTTCTAGTTCAGTTCTAGTTCAGTTCTAGTTCAGTTCTAGTTCAGTTCTAGTTTAGTTCTAGTTTAGTTCTAGTTCAGTTCTTGTTCAGTTCTAGTTCAGTTCTAGTTCAGTTCTAGTTCAGTTCTAGTTCAGTTAGTTCAGTTCAGTTCAGTTCTAGTTTCAGTTCTAGTTCAGTTCTAGTTCAGTTCTAGTTCAGTTCTAGTTCAGTTCTAGTTCAGTTCTAGTTCAGTTATAGTTCAGTTCTAGTTCAGTTCTAGTTCAGTTCTAGTTCAGTTCTAGTTCAGTTCTAGTCAGTTCTAGTTCAGTTCTAGTTCAGTTCTAGTTCAGTTCTAGTTCAGTTCTAGTTCAGTTCTAGTTCAGTTCTAGTTCAGTTCTAGTTCAGTTTTAGTTCATTTCTAGTTCAGTTCTAGTTCAGTTCCAGTTCAGCTCTAGTTCAGTTCTAGTTCAGTTCTAGTTCAGTTCCAGTTCAGTTCTGGTTCAATTCTAGTTCAATTCTAGTTCAATTCTAGTTCAGTTCTAGTTCAGTTCTAGTTCAGTTCTAGTTCAGTTCTAGTTCAGTTCTAGTTCAGTTCTAGTTCACTCTAGTTCTAGTTCAGTTCTAGTTCAGTTCTAGTTCAGTTCTAGTTCAGTTCTCACTTCTAGTTCAGTTCTAGTTCACTTCTAGTTCATTCTAGTTCAGTTCTAGTTCAGTTTCTAGTTCAGTTCTAGTTCAGTTCTAGTTCAGTTCTAGTTCAGTTCTAGTTCAGTTCTAGTTCAGTTCTAGTTCAATTCTAGTTCAATTCTAGTTCAGTTCTAGTTCAGTTCTAGTTCAGTTCTAGTTCAGTTCTAGTTCAGTTCTAGTTCAGTTCTAGTTCAGTTCTAGTTCAGTTCTAGTTCAGTTCTAGTTCGTTCTAGTTCAGTTCTAGTTCAGTTCTAGTTCAGTTCTAGTTCAGTTCTAGTTCAGTTCTAGTTCAGTTCTAGTTCAGTTCTAGTTCAGTTCTAGTTCAGTTCTAGTCAGTTTCTAGTTTCAGTTCTAGTTCAGTTCTAGTTCAGTTCTAGTTCAGTTCTAGTTCAGTTCTAGTTCAGTTCTAGTTCAGTTCTAGTTCAGTTCTAGTTCAGTTCTAGTTCAGTTCTAGTTCAGTTCTAGTTCAGTTTAGTTCAGTTCTAGTTCAGTTCTAGTTCAGTTCTAGTTCAGTTCTAGTTCACTTCTAGTCCAGTTCTAGTCAGTTCTAGTTCAGTTCTAGTTCAGTTCTAGTCAGTTCTAGTTCAGTTCTAGTTCAGTTAGTTCAGTTCTAGTTCAGTTCTAGTTCAGTTCTAGTTCAGTTCTAGTTCAGTTCTAGTTCAGTTCTAGTTCAGTTCTAGTTCAGTTCTACTTCAGTTCTAATTCAGTTCTAGTTCAGTTCTAGTCAGTTCTAGTTCAGTTCTAGTTCAGTTCTAGTTCAGTTCTAGTTCAGTTCTAGTTCAGTTCTAGTTCAGTTCTAGTTCAGTTCTAGTTCAGTTCTAGTTCAGTTCTAGTTCAGTTCTAGTTCAGTTCTAGTTCAGTTCTACAGTTTAGTTCAGTTTAGTTCAGTTCTAGTTCAGTTCTAGTTCAGTTCTAGTTCAGTTCTAGTTCAGTTCTAGTTCAGTTCTAGTTCAGTTCTAGTTCAGTTCTAGTTCAGTTCTAGTTCAGTTTCTAGTTCAGTTTCTAGTTCTAGTTCAGTTCTAGTTCAGTTCTAGTTCAGTTCTAGTTCAGTTCTAGTTCAGTTCTAGTTCAGTTCTAGTTCAGTTCTAGTTCAGTTCTAGTTCAGTTCTAGTTCAGTTCTAGTTCAGTTCTAGTTCAGTTCTAGTTCAGTTCTAGTTCAGTTCTAGTTCAGTTCTAGTTCAGTTCTAGTTCAGTTCTAGTCAGTTCTAGTTCAGTTCTAGTTCAGTTCTAGTTCAGTTCTAGTTCAGTTCTAGTTCAGTTCTAGTTCAGTTCTAGTTCAGTTCTAGTTCAGTTCTAGTTCAGTTCTAGTTCAGTTTCTAGTTCAGTTCTAGTTCAGTTCTAGTTCAGTTCTAGTTCAGTTCTAGTTCAGTTCTAGTTCAGTTCTAGTTCAGTTCTAGTTCAGTTCTAGTTCAGTTCCTAGTTCAGTTCTAGTTCAGTTCTAGTTCAGTTCTAGTTCAGTTCTAGTTCAGTTCCTAGTTCAGTTCTAGTTCAGTTCTAGTTCAGTTCTAGTTCAGTTCTAGTTCAGTTTCTAGTTCAGTTCTAGTTCAGTTCTAGTTCAGTTCCTAGTTCAGTCTTCAGTTCGAGTTCTTAGTTCAGTTCTAGTTCAGTTCTAGTTCAGTTCTAGTTCAGTTCTAGTTCAGTTCTAGTTCAGTTGAGTTCAGTTGGAGTTCAGTTGGAGTTCAGTTTGAGTTCAGTTCTAGTTCAGTTTTAGTGTAGTTCTAGTTCAGTTTCTAATTCAGTTCTAATTCAGTTCCACTTCACTTCTAGCTACAAAAACTTTTTTTTAATTTCTTTATAATTCATAAATTTATCGCTAAAAGCAAACAAACATACATGTAATAAAAAATATAAAACTGCAAAAAGAAAAAACAAAAACATTAAGATTGAAATTGTATAGAAATTTTTTGTATTTGTCATGTGCACGTGACCACACTTCATTTAATATCATCACATTTTCATAGCGCAGAAAAATGTCGTCGCAGCAAAATAACAAAAAAAAAAGCGCAAAAAGAATTTCAAGTTCATACACTTGCTGTCGTTCTGTTTTATCATTACCTATCGCTGACATAATGCACAAATATCTACGATTTCTATTTTAAGTTCTCCACCACACCAACCCCATCGTTCATTGCTATAATGTTATCGCTTCCCCGTCAGCCCCTAACACGAGAGTTTGGCCCATAGCTTTTGGTTGTATATAGAAATTCTTATCTTGCGACTTTTATTGTTCATGTGTAAACAATTAAATTGATACTTTGTGCGCATTTGTATTAGAAATGTAGTCGCAATGAATATGACGAATTTGAAGATGTTATATTATATTCAGAGAATGTTATATTCGACTATAATCGAGCCTATAGACTAGACTATAAAACAAGCTGTAGACTAAAGAACTTATTGTAGTGAAGACTATAATCTGAACTATAGAAGAGACTACAGCCGAGACTTTAGACTTGGCTGCAGTTAAGACGAGACTTTAGTCGAGAGATCAGAATATAGTTTAGAGTTTAGATCAGAATATATTCGAAACTGTAGACCAGACTTCAGTCCTTAGAGTGAACTGTTGTGTTTCAGACTAAAACTCTTAATAAAATAATCCCTGATTTGAATACAAAATTCCGTATAGGTCTTATTATGACTGTTTCGGCAATTATTTGTAAAATCCCATAGTGCTAATATATTTCCGATATCTAAATATAATTATAGTTATAGTACATTTTCATGCATTTTGTTGTGCCATTAGAATTTTTTAGTTTCTTTTTCACCTTGAATAATATTTGCAAGTTGTAAAAACTGCAACAACTTGTTTACATGTCTACCCGTCTAACTGATATATAGAAAATATTTATATGCATGTATGTATCTACTGATGTATAATAGTTGGTATATAGTGATGAATGTATGTTTGAATGTTAAAGTACAATTGGTACTTAAATGTTGGTTGTAAAATTATCTCTTTATGTATTTTTTTAACAATAATGAAACCAAAAATTAAATGGCGCGCAAAATAAAAATAAAATAAATAATAAAAATAGCGCAACTGAAAATAAAATGCAACAAAAAAAAAATTAAATGAATAAAAATAAATTTAATGTAACACGCGCGTGCATGTAACGACACAATTATTGCACATTTTACCACAAAAAAAAACTGTCTGAAATGAAAGCAAAACAATAAAAAATGGTTTCAACAAATAATACTCGTACTCGTAAATAAATTTAAATAAACAATAAAAAATAGTGCACTAAATGCATAACACTTAATTATTTAGAAATACTATAGCTTTCAGATACACGTGTCTTGACTTATGTTGCAATACCTACATACGAATCCAAATAATTTCATAGCGTATATATGGACTAATAAAGGCACGCTACTACATTATGGATTGTTGGTTGTGCAGAAACCTTGGTTTATGATTTAAACATCGGACAATAGTCGAGCTTATACACCAGTCTAAAGTCGCGATTATAAACAAATTACAAATGTGACCACACTCCGAACTCCAATTAAGAATATTAACCAGTCCCATCAAGAATATAACCCAGTTTTAAGTCACGCTTTAGCTAGATGTTGTGTAGACTATAGACCAGACTATAGTTGAAAATATATCGAGCCTGAAATCTAAACTGAACTGGAACTGAACTAGAACTGAACTAGAACTGAACTAGAACTGAACTAGAACTGAACTAGAACTGAACTAGAACTGAACTAGAACTGAACTAGAACTGAACTAGAACTGAACTAGAACTGAACTAGAACTGAACTAGAACTGAACTAGAACTGAACTAGAACTGAACTGAACTAGAACTGAACTAGAACTGAACTAGACTGAACTAGAACTGAACTAGAACTGAACTAGAACTGAACTAGAACTGAACTAGAACTGAACTAGAACTGAACTAGAACTGAACTAGACTGAACTAGAACTGAACTAGAACTGAACTAGAACTGAACTAGAACTGAATTAGAATGAACTAGAACTGAACTAGAACTGAACTAGAACTGAACTAGAACTGAACTAGAACTGAACTAGAACTGAACTAGAACTAGAACTGAACTAGAACTGAACTAGAACTGAACTAGAACTGAGACTGAAACTGAACTAGAACTGAACTAGAACTGAACTAGAACTGAACTAGAACTGAACTAGAACTGAACTAGAACTGAACTAGAACTGAACTAGAACTGAACTAGAGAACTAGAACTGAACTAGAACTGAACTAGAACTGAACTAGAACTGAACTAGAACTGAACTAGAACTGAACTAGAACTGAACTAGAACTGAACTAGAACTGAACTAGAACTGAACTAGAACTGAACTAGAACTGAACTAGAACTGAACTAGAACTGAACTAGAACTGAACTAGAACTGAACTAGAACTGAACTAGAACTGAACTAGAACTGAACTAGAACTGAACTAGAACTGAACTAGAACTGAACTAGAACTGAACTAGAACTGAACTAGAACTGAACTAGAACTGAACTAGAACTGAACTAGAACTGAACTAGAACTGAACTAGAACTGAACTAGAACTGAACTAGAACTGAACTAGAAACTGAACTAGAACTGAACTAGAAACTGAACTAGACTGAACTAGACTGAACTAGAACTGACTAGAGACTGTGAAGCTAGAACTGAACTAGAACTGAACTAGAACTGAACTAGAACTGAACTAGAACTGAACTAGAACTGAACTAGAACTGAACTAGAACTGAACTAGAACTGAACTAGAACTGAACTAGAACTGAACTAGAACTGAACTAGAACTGAACTAGAAACTGAACTAGAACTGAACTAGAACTGAACTAGAACTGAACTAGACACTGAACTAGAACTGAACTAGAACTGAACTAGAAACTGAACTAGAACTGAACTAGAACTGAACTAGAACTGAACTAGAACTGAACTAGAACTGAACTAGAACTGAACTAGAACTGAACTAGAACTGAACTAGAACTGAAACTAGAACTGAACTAGAACTGAAGACTAGAACTGAACTGAACTGAACTAGAACTGAACTAGAACTGAACTAGAACTGAACTAGAACTGAACTAGAACTGAACTAGAACTGAACTAGAACTGAACTAGAACTGAACTAGAACTGAACTAGAACTGAACTAGAACTGAACTAGAACTGAACTAGAACTGAACTAGAACTGAACTGAAAACTGACTAGAACTGAACTAGAAACTGAACTAGAACTGAACTAGAACTGAACTAGAACTGAACTAGAACTGAACTAGAACTGAAGTAGAACTGAATTAGAACTGAAGTAGAACTGAACTAGAACTGAACTAGAACTGAACTAGAACTGAACTAGAACTGAACTAGAAATGAACTAGAACTGAACTAGAACTGAACTAGAACTGAACTAGAACTGAACTAGAATTGAACTAGAACTGAACTAGAACTGAACTAGAACTGAACTAGAATTGAACTAGAACTGAACTAGAACTGAACTAGAATGAAGATTCCGATTCTTACTCTCTGTTTAAGAGTTTGGCATAGAACGACAGAAACAAAGTACAAACATACATTTTAAATATGATCATACAAAATATGCATTAGAAAATTTTCGCGTTCCGAAGCCATTGTAATCTCAGTAGAATTGAAAGCTATTTTATTAGAAACTTCTATCGCATTCAAATACCAGAATATTATCTCAGGATTAGCCATCAAAATATCTGACTGAAAATTATGAAAAGATTCACGTTTCATGGTTTAGTTTAAACTTGTTGTACTTTTTTAAATTGCTATTACTTAATCTAAAAACATAAATTTGAGTTGAGCAGATTATAAAAAATATGAGATTTTATGAGTTTTGCTGATAATTACATATTTTCGTTCAAAATTGTTTTAAAAAAATTAATCCGTTCGAAGCAATTTAATTGGTGTTTATTTTTGTGATCTATAAACTGACAATATAAATGGCGTTATAGAAAAATACCGGATGAGACCAATCGGAAATTAATGCAATTGTTAAAAAAAGAAAAACATTGATGATAATAAATAATCTAAATTTATTTTATTAAATTGTTACGTTGCGTTTTTAAGATAACAGTAGTATATTAATTAGATTTTGTTTGCTACCTTCAGCGAATTATGCCAAAAAATGTATGACAAACGAATTGCTTTTTCTTATTTTAGAACTTTTCTAGAATTTTTTAAAATTATTTTTCTTGTTAATTATCTAAAAAATTTATTGCAAAATATACATACATTCCTACATATATTCCCCTTTTTTGAACAAACAGCAATTAACGCTTGTCATTAAAACCCATAAAAACAAAATTCGAATAATTTTTGTATACGTTACTGTTTTATTTAAGTATTTGTGCTTTATCAACAATTTTTTAAACATAAATTTTATACTAATGTTGCATCAGGGGGCTTTACCGATCAAAGTCTATAATTAAGTTGCGTGTGAGTGTGATTTTCGTGTTAATTAAGTGTATAAAACAATACCGTGTAGATGTCGTCAACTTTCAAAGAAAATGCACTTGTATCAACAATTTAAAAGAAATAAAATTTTAAATTTTACTACTGCTTTTTTAAAATTCCAGCACGCTTATGAACTGAATTTAATTTTTTATTTAATTCATTCATTTTACTTTTAAAAGGTTGATATTTTATCGTAAGATTTTAATCTTTGAAAAAATCTACATTTGCACATTGTATGAACATTTAAGTGACTTTCATAATGTTCACATTTAAACTTAGTAAATTACAAAGTCGTAAATCTACACACGAATCAGACCTTGTGTGGTGAGATGACTATGAAAAAAAAAAAAAACATTTACTACAAGACTGGCACAACTCAAAAAATTGTTGCATGATAAATGTCTTTTTATTTATGTTCTAGTTTAGTACTAGTTCAATTCTATTTCAGTTCTAGTTCACTTCTAGTCCAGTTCTAGTTCAGTTCTAGTTCAGTTCTAGTTCAGTTCTAGTTCAGTTCTAGTTCAGTTCTAGTTCAGTTCTAGTTCAGTTCTAGTTCAGTTCTAGTTCAGTTCTAGTTCAGTTCTAGTTCAGTTCTAGTTCAGTTCTAGTTCAGTTCTAGTTCAGTTCTAGTTCAGTTCTAGTTCAGTTCTAGTTCAGTTCTAGTGCAGTTCTAGTTCAGTTCTAGTTCAGTTCTAGTTCAGTTCTAGTTCAGTTCTAGTTCAGTTCTAGTTCAGTTCTAGTTCAGTTCTAGTTCAGTTCTAGTTCAGTTCTAGTTCAGTTCTAGTTCAGTTCTAGTTCAGTTCTAGTTCAGTTCTAGTTCAGTTCTAGTTCAGTTCTAGTTCAGTTCTAGTTCAGTTCTAGTTCAGTTCTAGTTCAGTTCTAGTTCAGTTCTAGTTCAGTTCTAGTTCAGTTCTAGTTCAGTTCTAGTTCAGTTCTAGTTCAGTTCTAGTTCAGTTCTAGTTCAGTTCTAGTTCAGTTCTAGTTCAGTTCTAGTTCAGTTCTAGTTCAGTTCTAGTTCAGTTCTAGTTCAGTTCTAGTTCAGTTCTAGTTCAGTTCTAGTTCAGTTCTAGTTCAGTTCTAGTTCAGTTCTAGTTCAGTTCTAGTTCAGTTCTAGTTCAGTTCTAGTTCAGTTCTAGTTCAGTTCTAGTTCAGTTCTAGTTCAGTTCTAGTTCAGTTCTAGTTCAGTTCTAGTTCAGTTCTAGTTCAGTTCTAGTTCAGTTCTAGTTCAGTTCTAGTTCAGTTCTAGTTCAGTTCTAGTTCAGTTCTAGTTCAGTTCTAGTTCAGTCTTTCAGTTCTAGTTCAGTTCTAGTTCAGTTCTAGTTCAGTTCTAGTTCAGTTCTAGTTCAGTTCTAGTTCAGTTCTAGTTCAGTCTAGTTCAGTTCTAGTTCATTTCTAGTTCAGTTCTAGTTAGTCAGTTCTATGAATCTACTACAATTACCTAAAAATTTTTTGGAAGTGTAGGTTCTTCTTAATCCGTTAGAGGGGTGTGATTCAATAGATTTGCCATTAGGAAAAACCCCTCGTTATGTTGATAATTAAATTGAATATAATTCTACTTATTTGAAATGATGTGATGTTATTTATTATTATTGTTATTATTTGTTTAATGGGCAGTTTAAAGTGTGTCCATCTAAGCGACGACGATCATGGCGTCGATTTATAATGATATTGTTATGATTTGAATGCCAAAATTGGCGTGATTAAAAAAAACCACAGTTATTCAGTAATGATTATAGTATTAAAACTTTTTTTTGCGAACTCATGTGATTTTTGGGTTTGATTTATTTCATACTCTATTATTTATTCATTCATTTATTTATTTATTGTTTATTTATTTGTTTATTTCGTATACATATTAGTGTGTGAGAGTGAGTGAATATCATTTTTATTTTCAAATTGTTATATTTTCGTATTTATTTAATCATTACTTGGGTGGTTTGGCCCCTCTTGTGTATCTGATGGCTCGTGTTTAGAAAAAAGTGTTTTGAGTATCACGACGGCGACTACAACTAAAACGACGACGCCATCGTCGCTAATGATTCCAAACACATGAATGGCATATGATCACTTTTCCTAACGCTCACGTGAAACTGATATTTTCTTTCGCTATTTATTTTACTTAATACAATAATAAACAATAAAATTAAAAAAAATAATAATAAATTACCAGTTTTTGCTGGTGATAAAAAATAATAATAATATTAATACTGTTAAATAAAACAGCAATGCGCTAACTATGGCACGCTTTTCATTTTTGAAAAGATAAGATTTTAAGTTTTATTAATTGTTAATTTTAGGTTTTTATTTGTTTTGGGGAATTATTTTTTAAACTCAACCTGTTATGAATGACGCAGGGGTTTAAAAAATGTTGGTTAAAAGTTAAAAAATTCCGAGTGGAAAATAAAATAAACATTTTGAGCAGATTTCTACGTAGAAGTGAATCTAATGGGCTGATAAAAATTCGACACTGTTATCATTTTTAAAGAAACTCAGTATAATTAAAGGTTTCGTTTAGATATTAAACAGTTATTTTGATTTATATATATTCCGTATACATTTTGAAAATTCATATTAAAGAAACTGACGTAATTGTTATTTCTATAAAAAAAATACCCACGATCGGAATAGAATATTATATTAGGAATCACCTATGAATCACGTTGGAGAC
>NW_023997349.1:0-23013 GCF_015586225.1 Lucilia sericata | reverse complement strand
AGGGAAATTAGGAAAAATAAAGAATTGTAGTGTAAGCTTTATAATAGAAGCGGTAACAGCAAATAAGAAAAGAAAATAAAAAATGAGCGGAGACGGCGCGTTGGACCACCACATGAAAGAACCGAGTATAATTGAAAACAATGTGAATAACTTGCGCTCTTTTACGATTCAAACCTCGAGGTGTGAGGACGTCAACGTCTAGTTAGAGTGTTGTGCCAGCCGATCGACCAACCAACCGTTTTATTAAAGAACAACTAAAAAATTTTTATTACATATAACAAATCATAAACTTAATTTAACATTTTACTTGTGGCTGCAGCGGATAAAACTTAGATTTTTTTAAAAAAAGAATTACAAACCAAGAAATGTTAGTGTTTTCTCTTATATTTTTTAAAAATTTTTGATTTTTTTTCAAAACAATTTTTCCTTAAAGTGTTAGTGCAAACAATTTATTAAAAGAAAAACCAGAAAAATTCTTCATTTAACCAAAAGCGTTACATAAAATGTTCTATTGAAAAAGAAACTAAAAGAAACTTTTAGTGTAAAAAAAAGTTGTGGTCTGAAAAAAAGTGTGAAAAATACCGAAAAACTAAAATAAAACAACAACAATTTGTGTATTTAACGCATGTTTGAGAAAAATCAATTCTTTTTTTATTTATTCTTTTGTTTTCTTTTTATTTTTGTTGCTTTTTATTATCATAATGTGTAATATCTAATTGCTTTAATATATTTTGACGAGATATGTTGGGCATTTTTATTTAACAACAATACCTTCCATTTCATTCCTTTAGCCACTCGCTCTACATCAACCAAACACAAATCTTCTGGCAAAACTACTACCAACAACAGCAACGATTTCAAATTCAACAAGGAATTAGAAGCAACAAAAGAACAAAAAATACTTTTTTTCTTTAGAACCGGAATTTATCAACAAAAAACTTTAACAAAATGCCACAAACAGTTACCAATGGACACTCAAACGGTTGCAACGGCAACGGCACTCAATATGACATGGAAGATGGACAATCATTTCTATTCACTTCCGAATCTGTAGGTGAAGGACATCCCGGTAAGTTGTTTGTTTTAATTTAATGTTTGGATCTATATAAACAAGGAGAAATTGCTAGCTTTTTAAAAATGAAATTTTAGATTTATTAAAATCAAGTTAGATTTTTTGTAAAATTTTATAAAATTGTTAGGAGTTTTTTAAATATTCTTCTTTCTTTAACTTTTTGTAGCTTTTTTATTAAATTTTAAAGCTCCTATTCATAAACATTTTAAGATTAAGGGCCTTATTTATAACAATTTATCAAAGGATTATAAGACAAATTTTCAAAAAATTTTTTTTGTGAAAATCTGTTTTTGAAAGCCTTTGATAAATGTTTAGTTAGTTTGTTTCTAGAAAATTTAAATTTTGCAAGACTAAAAATTTTGTATTCTTTTAATATTTAAGTTTAGGTTTAGATATAAAGGGTAGCCACTCAATATGATGGGCTCACGAACTTTGTGATGCCCTAGTGGTTGTAGCAGTCCTTTATAGTGTTACCAACTACTTGCGGTGTTAAACCAGCCGATTCGATTTACGAAATTCGGGTCGTTCTTAAGATTGATCCTAGATAGCTCTTCCATACATAGGAGAATAATGTTCTTGATTCTCAGTGAATGTCGGGCATTAGCAGAGGAGTATCATATAGAGGCCAAGTTGACCTTAAAGTAAGGCAAATGGTTTCGCTAAACCATTTGATTTGAGCCATTTCATGTACTTAGTTTATTTCGAACAAGTGTTCTACAATTAGTCTGGCAAATATCGCACCATTACGGGCAAGTTCGTCAGCTATACAGTTTCCCTGACAGTTGTTATTTCCTGGAACCCATATAAGCGTTATCCTGGAATGGCTCGCTATCTCATTCAGAGACATCCAGTACATATATACCTCAGTTATGAAATATATTTCATTTTTATGTTCAGCATTATAACCTTAGACTTCCAAACATAAACCCTGTGTCGTCATTGGTCGCCTCAGCACAAAATGGCGTCAACGTTTGACTCCTCACTTACTTGTTGTATCTCAAATTATTTATTTAAACATCATATTTCTTACCTCTTATTATGTACTTTTGTATGTAGTTTGTTTGTTATATTACACATGTCTGGCTATTTCAATGTTCGTTTAATACTTTTTTGTTTGGTAGGTTTTCTGTTTATTTTTGTTTGTTCTGTTTTCAAATTCCTGTAGTGCAAAATAATAAAAAAATACATATTGAGGATGATAGGAGTAAAAGACAAAATAAGGAAAACCTGTGCGCGCGCCTCTTTAAACCTCAATGGATGTTATGTTGTGAGGGGTCTCTTGTGTTCCGGAAAAAACATATGTTTTTTTCTTTTATTCACTCGTTATTTATTACTCTCAACAACAAATACGTTTGTGTTTTTTTCACACATTAGAATTTTAGTACGTATAGAAATAAATGTACATGTTTTAAATTGGTATTAATTTCTACTAAGGTGACCAGCTGTAGCAACAAAAGGATTATTTTTATTTTAAATTTAATTAAAAAGGATAGTTAATTAACTTTAAATAATGAAATTTTATGTTTTACCTATTATTTAGGCTGATTACTATCCTCTAGCAAGAAAAATAAAAAGCTTAACTAAAAATGTTAAAAATATTAAAATGTTTCATAAAGATTTAATAAATTAAAGTATTAATAAATAGCTTAAATATTTATATATTTTAAACAATTATCCTTAAAATAATTAGTTTATTTAAAAATTTAAATTTCCTTTATTATGTTTTATACTATGGTCACCTTAATGTATCTTATTCATGCGCACACCATGTGCTTTTTAAATTTGTTATATTTTAACTCTCTGTTTTTTTTTTGTTTTCGTATTGAGATACACGTAATAAAAATATTTACTCATTTTATTTAGAAAAAAAAAACTCTCCCGCACAGCATTGGAACTCTGTGGAAGAAATACAAAACCTTTAAAATAGCTTTACTCTAGACATTTTACTAAAATATATGGTACATATTTAGCGGCTGCTAGAAAATGCAATTCGTTTATGTTATTTTCCTTGAATTCGCTGCAATTTGTATATAAATTGTGTTGACTCACAAAACTCTTTTCTAATTAGATTCTATTAGTTACAATAAAATATATAGAAATCCTCTATGATGGCGCTTAATAATAAATAGAGAATTATTTGATCAAAACAAACAATTAGAGAAGAATACCTAATTGTGTTTTTAAATTTTGTTTAATTTTATCTTATAAATGTTTAAATCTTTAGGTAAATATTTTTCCAACAACTAGTACAAGTAGCAAATGTTTATAGCTGCCATTACTTCGTTATATTTTTCTTCAAAATAATTAATTTAAAAAATTCTTTATTTTTAAACAATATTGTTTTACCCCTTCTCCTCAACCCTTAAAATTTTCGTCATAATTGCGTATTTTTTGTTTGTTTATTGCGCTTAAGTTTATTTTTATTTATTTGCCATTTAATTATTACGTACTTTCGGCATTTTAGTCATTAGGCTTGAATTTTTAAAGACCACGTGTTTTCTTTTTTGTTTGTTTTTTTATTTTCTAGTTACTTTCATTGATTTTGTTTTAAATTTTGGTTCATTAACGTGTGTTTATGTTTTTGTTTTTAGTATTTTTGTGTTTATAGGTTCTTAATCTTTAGTTATAGCTTTAGCTTTGTGTTTTTTTTATTAAAAACTAATCAATTGTCTTTTACCTACATAGAAGGTTTGTTTCTTTTTAAAAGAGAGAACTTTGTATTTGCTAGTTATTATCTGTAAAACAAATCATCATTATTATTATCGCTTTGATTTGTTTTTGTTGTTTTTACTTTCAAATTATTTGTATACTTTACGGTTTTTTTGTAAATGACAGCGGAAATAAAAAAATTTTATTGGTTTTGATAAGAAATTATAATTAAATTGCAAATTTTGTTTTGTTATTATTATGTTACAATTTTATATTAATCTCTAGAAAACTGTCTATTAAAAACAAAATAAGTTTATTTTATTGTAATTTTTGATGGATTGATTTTTCTTAATTTTAATATTACATTGTTATAGAATATTTATTATTTTATTTGTTTAATGTTGAAGAAAATATTGTAGAAAAAACTACACCATTGCCAACTGTAACTGCAAATTCTTCTGTGTTAGACCATTAATAAAATGTATCAAAAATCGATTTGTTTACCTTTTGAAAAGTATATGACTTATCTTTATGAAATTATAAAACTATTACGTTTTTTTTTTTTTTTTTTTTTAATTTGCTTAGGGGGTGTGCTACTTAATTATGATAACAATTTAAACATTTTATATTAAATTTATTACGATTTCGAATAGATTTAAAATGTTCCAATTATTTTTGTGACAAAATTCTTATCATTCCCATTTGCTTGAAATGACAATGTAATACTATCTTTGAAAATTCGAAATTAATCTATAAATCATGAAGATTCTTATACAATTTTCAGAAATTTCAACTTATGTTCAAAAAATTTTAATCATCGAAAATAATCTCTAGAACAAGCGGATAAATTTTGTTTAAAATTTAAAATTTTAAAGGACTTTCAAAAGATTTCACTTTAAAAGTTTCGAAGTTGCTCATGTATATTCTTAAGGAATGTTCGACAATTCAAACTTGATATATTCAAAATTACATACGATATATCGAAATTCGAATTTTCATCATCGAAAATTAGAAATTAAGTTAGAAGTTGAAACTGTTTAAGTAATCTCTCGAACAATAAGATTCTTAAACAATTTGTGGAAATTTTGAACTTAGGTTCGAAAGTTTTTATGTTTGAAAATTCGAAATTTATTAATTTTTTTAAACAATTAAGGATTTCAAATCTAAAACAAGAGGATTCTTAAACAATTTTCGAAAATTATAAATTGACTTCGAAAATATCTAGAGAATTCTTAACAAATTTTTGAAAATTTGAACTTGAATCTTTTTATCTTCGAAAATTCGAAGCTTTAGATCAAGTAAGTTAGTTAGTTAGTTAGTTAGTTAGTTAGTTAGTTAGTTAGTTAGTTAGTTAGTTAGTTAGTTAGTTAGTTAGTTAGTTAGTTGTGCGTTTCTTAACCGAAGTTGAGTTCGCTAATGGGAGTTGAATTCATGATATAAGGACTGATAGCCTAGAACATTACCTACTAAGCTACTGGAGGTATCCAAATAGAATATTGAACAGTTTCTTATTCGGGTTTTTTAATAAGCAGTCGATAACGAATTATTTGAACTCAGACGTATTGATGACTTTCGGATTCAAAGAGATATGTGTTCAAGATGTTATATACTTTTTTGTCAATTATTTCCTCAACCACAAATTAGACATAAAATTTATTGCATTATGATAATTAAACGAAAAAACAAAATTATATTTTAAAAATTCCATTCAATGTGATTAACTTTTATAATTGAAAGAAAAAGATTTCAATTTAACCTAATTATATTTTAATCCTACAATCATATTGAACTTTATTTAAATGAAAAACATGTCCGTATATATTCCATTTTTATTATGAAATTCACATGTCTGAAAATAATAAATAACACACATGATGTTTTAAATCAGCACAAAAAGACAGTGCAGTAGACAATAACAAAGGGAAAAAAGGAAAGATTAAAAAGGCGAACTAAAACAAAAGATTAGAAAAATTAAAAATACTTATTTTTAAAAATAAAGTTTAAAAACAAACTTGGTAATAGTTATCCCTACAAAGCTTTAGTTAGATTTTGAAAAAGTTGTTAAAGAAAACTTTTTATTATATTCAATTACATATAATTCCAATTTCCTATCCAATCCGCTTTGCAACAGTCATGAGTCTTTGTGAACACATTTCTACATACATACTTATGACCACACGTTGCATTTATGGTTCTTATCAGTATTTATTTTTTACATAATATAATAAAGCCCGATGCAAGAGTAATCCACTAATTGTTTGTTGAACTTTTCATTTCAGTTTTTTTTTTCATTTTTTTTTTGTAAATTGATCAGTACATATACATATTTAAAAGTGATAATTTGTATAACAGCAAAATAGGAATTATTTTTTTTGTTTGTAATTTTCTTTGTGTAATTTTCTATTTTGCTGACTTTTATAATGTTATTAGATCATATCACTTCGTTGGGACAATTTAATTTTGTCAGTATCATATTGGCGCTTGTGCCAAATATGTCTGGTCATAATCCTCTATTACACCTCATCATCAATTTTCGTGTCAAAAACTGTAAGCATAAACTGCATACACATGTTTACAAGGTTTTTATACATGTAGTTGCAGCAATTGAAGGGTATTCTTTTAGGTATTAAGAGATTTTTAATATTTACTCAAGTTTTATTTAAAATTTTATATTATACTTTTTGTTTGCCTTAAGTTCTGCACTAGACACATTGGCATTGAATTTCGCTGGCTGTGGCAAAAACATATAAAGAAAGAAACTATAGTGTCTTTGAGTTTTTTTTTTTAATTCATAAATAAATGCGCGTGCGATTTCTCCTATTGCATGATACTTATTTTCTCATTTGTTTATTTTTTTTAATTAAAATACTAATTTTATTTTCTCTCTTTTCTTTTTTTTCTAGATAAAATGTGCGATCAAATCAGTGACGCTATTTTGGATGCACACTTAAAACAAGATCCCGATGCTAAAGTTGCATGTGGTAATTATTATTAGTTTCTTTTTTAATTTTATTATAAATGTTTGACAATATTAAGGCAACTGTTTGCCATAATTGTGCTTGAACTCTGAGTCATTAAATTTTCCATTATTTTTATTATAATTTGCTGTTGCTATACAGTTAAAAAACATTTAAAATTCTTTAAATTAATGTTATCGTCGCCATAGATTTATTAAAAAATGTACTTTAAACATTTAAAAAGTCTTTGGTAATATGATCCCTTATGTCTCCTTAATTCTTCGTAAAAAGATTTTGTTTTGATTTCAGAGCTTTAGAAAAATAATAAACAATGTCTTTAAATAAATTTGGATCTTTTTTTTTTGTGTTGTTACGCTTAAAAAAGCGTGCGATACATTTCAAATGTAAACAAAATTTATATGTACGAGGTTTATTAGGAATATATAACAAGTTTTTTAAATAAAACTTTTAATATCGCACAGTTTTTTGGTAAAAATATAGAAAATATCTTTTTATAACTGTTCAATTTCAAAACCTTCTTATCGAAAATGTAGCGATAATTACTCGATTCGAAGAGAAAACTTTCTAAAGGAAATGATTCGAATATTTTTCCCAAAACTTTCTATCGGAAACTATATTTCTAAAATTTTTTGTTATAACTTCTTCGAACAGTATTTCGAATCTTTTCAAACATTTAATTTAACAATCCTCGTATTTTCACATTAATATTTCTATATCAAGTATACATTTTCAAAACTAAATATTTACTCTTAACATTTTTTATGTTTAAACGCATTAATATAAATATTATGTTTTGTAAACAAAAATTTCAGAAACTGTTGCTAAAACTGGTATGATTCTATTATGCGGTGAAATTACATCAAAGGCTGTAGTTGATTATCAAAAAGTTGTACGTGAAACTGTTAAACACATCGGTTATGACGATTCTTCAAAGGGTAAGTTTTAAAAACACAATAAATATACAATAACACAATTTTCTTCTGAAACGCAAAATACTTCAAAATAAAAGAAAATGTTAAACAATTTTCTTTAAATTGGGGGGTTTTCAACATAAATTTCTTCTCAATATTATTATCAAATTATTAAATTTTCAAAAACCCTTAATAAATCCACAAAAATAAAAAGGTTTCGATTGGAAAACATGTAATTTACTTGTTGCCCTTGAACAACAGTCTCCCGATATTGCCAATGGTGTACATGTCGATCGTAAAGAAGAAGATGTCGGCGCTGGTGATCAGGTATTGTTCGCTCTTTCAAACTCCTACTCAATATCTTTTACTATCTCTACTTTGTTTGAGATGTATTAGTATATATTTGTTAACGTGTTCGTTTTTTTGCTCTATATTTTTTTTTTGTTTATATTTCTACCATTTGGTTGGCCTTTCATTGTTTTCATTAAAAAAAATTATTAAACTCAAAACTAATTCATTTAAAAAACCCATAAAAGACAAAATTGTGAAAAAAGAAATCGTGTTGAAATTGTTTAAAAATATGGAATTACTTAAAGAAGTTTAAAGTTTTTGTCATAAGCTAAGTGGGAGAAACAAAAAAAGCATGTAATGAATGAATAGTAAAACGTTAAAAGTCTGTGTGTCAAATACATATTTCGATCAGGATGGATAATTTTAAATTTCGAAATAAAAATACAATATAAAGAATATAGACTAGACTATAGACTAGACTATATACTAGACTATAGACTAGACTATAGACTAGGACTATAGACTAGACTATAGAGTAGACTATAGACTAGACTATAGACTAGACTATAGACTAGACTATAGACTAGACTATAGACTAGACTTAGACTAGACTATAGACTATACTATAGATAGACTATAGACTAGACTATAGAGCTAGACTATAGACTAGACTATAGACCTAGACTATAGACTAGACTATAGACTAGACTATAGACTAGACTATAGACTAGACTATAGACTAGACTATAGACTAGACTATAGACTAGACTATAGACTAGGACTATAGACTAGACTATAGACTAGACTATAGACTAGACTATAGACTAGACTATAGACTAGACTATAGACTAGACTATAGACTAGACTAGACTATAGACTAGACTATAGACTAGACTATAGACTAGACTATAAGACTAGACTATAGACTAGACTATAGACTAGACTATAGAACTAGGACTATAGACTAGACTATAGACTAGACTATAGACTAGACTATAGACTAGACTATAGACTAGACTATATACTAGACTATAGACTAGACTATAGACTAGACTATAGACTAGACTATAGACTAGACTATAGACTAGACTATAGACTAGACTATAGACTAGACTATAGACTAGACTATAGACTAGACTATAGACTAGACTATAGACTAGACTATAGACTAGACTATAGACTAGACTATAGACTAGACTATAGACTAGACTATAGACTAGACTATAGACTAGACTATAGACTAGACTATAGACTAGACTATAGACTAGACTATAGACTAGACTATAGACTAGACTATAGACTAGACTATAGACTAGACTATAGACTAGACTATAGACTAGACTATAGACTAGACTATAGACTAGACTATAGACTAGACTATAGACTAGACTATAGACTAGACTATAGACTAGACTATAGACTAGACTATAGACTAGACTATAGACTAGACTATAGACTAGACTATAGACTAGACTATAGACTAGACTATAGACTAGACTATAGACTAGACTATAGACTAGACTATAGACTAGACTGTAGACTAGACTATAGACTAGACTATAGACTAGACTATAGACTAGACTATAGACTAGACTATAGACTAGACTATAGACTAGACTATAGACTAGACTATAGACTAGACTATAGACTAGACTATAGACTAGACTATAGACTAGACTATAGACTAGACTATAGACTAGACTATAGACTAGACTATAGACTAGACTATAGACTAGACTATAGACTAGACTATAGACTAGACTATAGACTAGACTATAGACTAGACTATAGACTAGACTATAGACTAGACTATAGACTAGACTATAGACTAGACTATAGACTAGACTATAGACTAGACTATAGACTAGACTATAGACTAGACTATAGACTAGACTATAGACTAGACTATAGACTAGACTATAGACTAGACTATAGACTAGACTATAGACTAGACTATAGACTAGACTATAGACTAGACTATAGACTAGACTATAGACTAGACTATAGACTAGACTATAGACTAGACTATAGACTAGACTATAGACTAGACTATAGACTAGACTATAGACTAGACTATAGACTAGACTATAGACTAGACTATAGACTAGACTATAGACTAGACTATAGACTAGACTATAGACTAGACTATAGACTAGACTATAGACTAGACTATAGACTAGACTATAGACTAGACTATAGACTAGACTATAGACTAGACTATAGACTAGACTATAGACTAGACTATAGACTAGACTATAGACTAGACTATAGACTAGACTATAGACTAGACTATAGACTAGACTATAGACTAGACTATAGACTAGACTATAGACTAGACTATAGACTAGACTATAGACTAGACTAGACTAGACTATAGACTAGACTATAGACTAGACTATAGACTAGACTATAGACTAGACTATAGACTAGACTATAGACTAGACTATAGACTAGACTATAGACTAGACTATAGACTAGACTATAGACTAGACTATAGACTAGACTATAGACTAGACTATAGACTACTATAGACTAGACTATAGACTAGACTATAGACTAGACTATAGACTAGACTATAGACTAGACTATAGACTAGACTATAGACTAGACTATAGACTAGACTATAGACTAGACTATAGACTAGACTATAGACTAGACTATAGACTAGACTATAGACTAGACTATAGACTAGACTATAGACTAGACTATAGACTAGACTATAGACTAGACTATAGACTAGACTATAGACTAGACTATAGACTAGACTATAGACTAGACTAGACTAGACTATAGACTAGACTATAGACTAGACTATAGACTAGACTATAGACTAGACTATAGACTAGACTATAGACTAGACTATAGACTAGAGACTAGACTATAGACTAGACTATAGACTAGACTATAGACTAGACTATAGACTAGACTATAGACTAGACTATAGACTAGACTATAGACTAGACTATAGACTAGACTATAGACTAGACTATAGACTAGACTACACTATAGACTAGACTAGACTATAGACTAGACTATAGACTAGACTATAGACTAGACTATAGACTAGACTATAGACTAGACTATAGACTAGACTATAGACTAGACTATAGACTAGACTATAGACTAGACTATAGACTAGACTATAGACTAGACTATAGACTAGACTATAGACTAGACTATAGACTAGACTATAGACTAGACTATAGACTAGACTATAGACTAGACTATAGACTAGACTATAGACTAGACTATAGACTAGACTATAGACTAGACTAGACTATAGACTAGACTATAGACTAGACTATAGACTATAGGCTAGGCTATAGACTAGACTATAGACTAGACTATAGACTAGACTATAGACTAGACTATAGACTAGACTATAGACTAGACTATAGACTAGACTATAGACTAGACTATAGACTAGACTATAGACTAGACTATAGACTAGATTATAGACTAGACTATAGACTAGACTATAGACTAGACTATAGACTAGACTATAGACTAGACTATAGACAAGACTATAGACTAGACTATAGACTAGACTATAGACTAGACTATAGACAAGACTATAGACTAGACTATAGACTACTATAGACTAGACTAGACAAGACTATAGACTAGACTATAGACTAGACTATAGACTAGACTATAGACTAGACTATAGACTAGACTATAGACTAGACTACAGACTACACTATAAACTTAGTATAGACTATACTACACTTAGACTTATAGACTTGGCTATAGACTAGACTATAGACTTGACTATAGACTATACTATATTATTAAATTATCATTAAATTGTATTACCATTAAATCACCTGCATGACATACAATGGGATTTTAAATATATAAGTTCTTAAAAATAAACATTTTACAGGTTATTTACAACAAACAACGTTGGCAATAGTGTTTCTTGCTCCACTTTAACAATAATGTTTGTGATGGTCGCAAAATAGAAAAAAAACATAAAAACAAAATCATTTCATGGGATTATTATAAAACAATGATAAACATATTTACTATTTCAATACAAAAACTAGTAAATTTTGTTTCTCATCTAAATATTTAACACAAAAAATATTCTTTCGTTTAAACTTTAACAAATGGTTCATTAATTTATTTTTATGTGTGCAATTTTTCTCTCTTTTTCATTAAAACAAAACAAACAAAAAAAATCATTGAAACAAATTTTGAAACGAACAAACAAACTAGGTTTTGATTATAAAACATGCAATGTATTGTTAGCCTTGGACCAGCAATCGCCAGAAATTGCCGCTGGAGTACATATTAACCGTTGCGAAGAAGAAATCGGTGCCGGAGATCAGGTGTGCAAATAAAATTAAATAAATAATTGTTATTTACAAAGAATTTATTACTTTCCTTTTTTATTTTGTACATATAGGCTAGACTGCCTTAATGCCTTTTTTAACTAATTATTTGTGTTTCAAATAATTGTTTTGTAGTTTATTCTTAATAATTTTATTTAATTTTTCTATTTTTTTTGCTAAAGCACACACACATTGTTCTTAATTAAACTACTTCATTAAATTAAACGCCAAGCTCAACAACAAAAAAACTTGTTATTTCAAAATTTCAATATTTTCTTTTTAAAATTTCTTTAAATCAATACAAAAAAATTCTGTTAGTTTTTCTTAAAAAATAACAAGTTTTTTTCACAAATAATTTTTTTTCTGTCTTCCCACTTACTTTTTAATTGGTGTTAGTCTTTGATTTAGTTTTTCACCACAACTTTTTTTATTACAAAATTTTGTAATTCCACGATTATTGGTTGAATTTTGTAGCGATTTGGTCCTTTATTTAAAATTATTCTTGTTTTTTTATCTGTAGTTATCATCATCATCATGAATATTCTTCACACACACAAAAATATTTGTTTTAAAATAATTTTCTTTTCTCTTTAAACATTAACATTTGTTTCTTTCTAACACTTTATTATAATTTTATAATCATTGCTTGTTTGCTCGCTTATTGCTTGATTAATAAATTCTAACTTACTTGTTGTACTAATATTTGTTTTTTGTTGTATATTTAAATAAAATTTCTTTATAAATAATGTATTGTCTTAATTTCATTTCACCAAAAAAATAGGGTATTATGTTTGGTTATGCCACCGATGAAACTGAAGAATGCATGCCCTTGACTGTCGTTTTGGCGCACAAATTGAATGAAAAAATTGCTGAATTACGTCGTTCCGGTGACTTCTGGTGGGCTCGTCCCGATTCAAAGACACAGGTAAGAATATTTATAACTTTCTTGTTAAATTTTCGTGATTTTTTTTAAAAAAGGGTAATTTTGATGAACAAAACTCTTTTTGAAAATAAAAGCTTTTTCTGGTTTTGAGAATAAAAGCTTTTTTGAAAAAGATCTTTTTGAAAAAGTAAAGCTTTTAAAGTTTGTTTTTAAACGCCTTTTTCTAAAAAGAAATATTTTATAAAATATTTTTTTTATAAAAATCGTTTTTAAAAGCTTTTTTATATAAAAAATATAATTTTTTTTAAAGCTTTTAAAAAGCTCTTTATAATAAAGTTCTTCAATAAGCTTGCTTAAATATTTTTCATTTTGTAAAAATAACTTTTTTCAAAAGCTTTAAACAAAAGTAATTTTTATTTTAGAAACAAGTCTTTTATTAAGTTTTTCATGTAAGCTTTTTTATATAATTTTTTTCTAAAAAATATTTTTCAAAATCTTTCAGTGTAAGACCCAGCACGATTTTAACAAAACACTTTTAGATAAAAAATATTTTTTCAAAATACTTTTTAAAAACAACTTTGTTCTAAAAAAAAATTAAATTTTTTTATACATTTTTCCTAAAGTTCTTTGTAATAAAGTTTTTCAAAAGCTTTTTAAAAAAATATTTTATAATTTTTTAAAAATAACTTTTTTTCAAAAGCTTTTAATAAACAAATTTTTTTCCAAAAGTAGATTTTTTAGAATTTTTTTCTAAAGCTTTGAAAAAGTTTTTTTTCAAAGGCTTTTTTCTAAAAAGAAATATTTTATAAAATATTTTTTTTTTATAAAAATCGTTTTCAAACGCTTTTTTATATAAAAAATATATTTTTTCTAAACCTTTAAAAAACTTCTTTATAATAAAGTTCTTCAAAAAGCCTGCTTATTTTTTAATTTTGTATAAATAACTTTTTCAAAAGCTTTTTCCAAAATTAATTTTTATTTTAGAAAAAAGTTTTTTATTAAGTTTTTCTTGAAAGCTTTTTTATAAAGTTTTTTTTTTATAAAAAATATTTTTCAAAATCTTTCAATGTGAGACCCGGCACGATTTTCCCAAAATACTTTTAGATAAAAAATATTTTTCAAAAGCTTTCCTTAGAAAAGATTTTGAAATATTTTTTTTTTAAAACAAGTTTTTTCGAAAAAAAATATAATTTTTTATATTTTTTCCTAAAGTTCTTTATAATAAAGTTTTTCAAAAGCTTCTTTAAAAAAATATTTCCTAATGCTATTTTTTTAAAATAACTTTTTTTCAAAAGCTTTTTATAAAGAAAACTTTCCAAAAGTAGATTTTTTAGAATATTTTTTTTTTTAATTTTTCTTCAAAAATATTTTCAAATTTATTTTTAAATAACTTTTTTTCAAAAGCTTTTTATAAACAAGGTTTTATTCAAAAGTAGATTTTTTAGAATTTTTTAAATTTTTTTTCTAAAGCTTTAAAAGGTTCTTAAAAGCTTTTTCTGAAATTTTTTTAAACACATATTTTTTAGTTTTCAAAATTAAAGTTTTTTTAAAAAACTTTATAATAAAGATTTTTCAAAAGCTTAAAAGAAAATTTCTAATGCTTTTTCCAAAAGCTTTTATTTATTATTTTTTTTATATTTTTTATAATAACGTTTTTTCAAAAGTTTTTTTTTTTTTTAACAAAGTGTTTTTAAAAGCTTTTTTATACAAAATATATTTTTAAGCTTTTCTTATAAAAACAAGTTTTAGAGAAAAAATTTTCAAAAGTTTTGTTGAAAGCTTTTTCAAAAGCTTTCCTTACAAAATATATTTTTTAAGCTTTTCTTATAAAAACAAGTTTTAGAGAAAATTTTTTCAAAAGTTTTGTTGAAAGCTTTTATTAAAACGTTTTTTATAATTAAAAAAATATTTAATAAAAAGCTTTTACAAAATTTGCCTAGAAAAACCTTTTTAATTGTTTCATTTCCGTTTCAAATTCCAAATAATTCTATTTGTTTATTTTTTTATCAGATCACTTGCGAATATTTGTTCGATCAAGGTGCAGCTGTTCCCAAACGTGTCCATACCATTGTCGTCTCGTTGCAACACTCTGAAAAGATCGCCCTCGAAGATTTACGCTCTGAAGTTATGAATAAGGTTATTAAAGTAGTCATTCCCGCCAAATATTTAGATGCCAATACCGTTGTACACATAAATCCCTGTGGTTTATTCGTCATTGGTGGTCCAATGGGTGATGCCGGTTTGACTGGTCGCAAAATCATAGTCGATACCTATGGCGGTTGGGGTGCTCATGGTGGTGGTGCCTTTTCGGGTAAAGATTATACTAAGGTCGATAGATCGGCGGCTTATGCTGCACGTTGGGTGGCAAAATCATTAGTTAAGGCTGGTTTATGCAAACGTTGTTTGGTTCAAGTATCATATGCTATTGGCTTGGCTGAACCTCTATCCATAACAGTTTTCGATTATGGCACCTCACACAAGTCCCAAAAGGAATTGTTGCAAATCGTTAAGAACAACTTCGATTTGAGACCCGGCATGATTGTTAAGTAAGTTTGAATATGATAGATATACTTTTAAACATACTAGAATATTAATTGTTTTGTTTGTGTTTTTTTTTTTTAATTAAAGGGACCTCAACTTGAAACATCCCATCTACCAGCGCACAAGTACTTATGGCCATTTCGGTCGTGACGGTTTTGCTTGGGAGCAAGCTAAATCTTTGCAAATCAATTGACTAGAAGCTGATACACAGCTGCTGCCTCAGCCACCGTGTGCTAAAAAATGTAAAACCGCGTAATTTTTAGTTATTAATTTTAATCATATTTCTTTTTCTTATTTTTTATTTTATATATATTATTATTATAATTTTTATTTTGTGCGGAAAGGAAAAAGCTGAAAATTCTTAGCTACAAACAAAAGTAATTAATAATTTACAAGCAAACAACAACAAAAAAAAAGATGATTGATTTTAACATCAACAACATGGAAAGAGCCCTTAATTTTTTCATATAAAGTGAAAAAAAGGCATTTCAATTTCTCTACTCTTTTTTTTTTAATATATTTCGCTTTTACCATTTTTAAACATTAACTTAAATTTAGTTTTAGTTGCCAAAACATTAAAAAAAAGTTACAAAAAATATCAAGAATATAATAAAAAACTGCAAAAAAACAAAACATTAAGTAAAACATTACAAACTGTATAACAAAATAGACAAAGAAACAAAAACAAAAAACAAGAATAAACAAAACAACACTGCTATTTACAACAATAGTCAAGAATTCTTCCTTAATTTATCATAATCATTAAACAAACACTATTTTCATTCATTCGATCATTCACTAACTTAACATAAACAAAATACAACGAAGCAGCATATTTTGTTTTAAAAATTAACTAAAAACAATTTTATTTGTTTTAATTTTTTTGTTTAATTATTTAGAAATTTTCAAAATCAACTACTATTTTAATTTTTAAAAAATACATTTGCAAATTCTATTGTAAATGTCCTTTTTCTGTTCTACTCTCATGCTGTTTGTGTCTGTATTATAACATCTCGTATTTATGTCCTTTTTTACTCTCTACTACTACTTACTATACTCTCTATTCTCAATACAGAATATTGAAATTAATGATAAAAAAAAAAACATCTTAAAAATTAAATACAAAACAAAGAATTAAGAAAACGTATAAAATATATTGAAAAACCATGTATTTTGTATTTAACTCTTTCTTCTTTTTAAGTAAAATTCAATATTAAGCAAAGAAAAACATCAAATTTTATTAAGTAAAAAACTATTTAAAAAAAAAGCAAAAAAACAAAGTAAAACAACTACTTTTATTTGCGTCTGACAAGATAAAGTGTATATTTTAACAAAAAAACAAACGCAATTAAATAATATTATTAAATTAAATAACAAATAAATACATGTATGTAAACAATATTGAAACAGTTTAAAAACATCAAAATTATATTCAAAGAAATGATAAATAAAACAAAAAATAATACAAAACTTAAGTGGAGAATTTTTATTTTTAACAAGTAATATTCAGATGTACCGAATCTTATAAAACCTATGCGCTAGCTCGTCCATTAGCTAACCTTTTCAGCATCATAGCAGATCGCTAAAGTAACGTTAATTCCTAAAAAGAGAGAGGCTAATAACCCCGAAAATTATATCCCAATTTTCTTACGGAATCATAAGAAAAAGAAGAAGCAATTCCATTTTAATTCAATGCTTTACTATAGACTAGACTATAGACTAGACTATAGACTAGACTATAGACTAGACTATAGACTAGACTATAGACTAGACTATAGACTAGACTATAGACTAGACTATAGACTAGACTATAGACTAGACTATAGACTAGACTATAGAATAGACTAGACTATAGACTAGACTATAGACTAGACTATAGACTAGACTATAGACTAGACTATAGACTAGACTATAGACTAGACTATAGACTAGACTATAGACTAGACTATGGAACTAGACTATAGACTAGACTATAGACTAGACTATAGACTAGACTATAGACTATACTATAGACTAGACTATAGACTAACTATAGACTAGACTTAGACTAGACTATAGACTAGAACTATAGACTAGACTATAGACTAGACTATAGACTAAGGACTATAGACTAGACTATAGACTAGACTATAGACTAGACTATAGACTAGACTATAGACTAGACTATAGACTAGACTATAGACTAGACTATAGATAGAACTATAGACTAGACTATAGACTAGACTATAGACTAGACTATAGACTAGACTATAGACTAGACTATAGACTAGACTATAGACTAGACTATAGACTAGACTATAGACTAGACTATAGACTAGACTATAGACTAGACTATAGACTAGACTATAGACTAGACTATAGACTAGACTATAGACTAGACTATAGACTAGACTATAGACTAGACTATAGACTAGACTATAGACTAGACTATAGACTAGACTATAGACTAGACTATAGACTAGACTATAGACTAGACTATAGACTAGACTATAGACTAGACTAGATTATAGACTAGACTATAGACTAGACTATAGACTAGACTATAGACTAGACTATAGACTAGACTAGATTATAGACTAGACTAGACTAGACTAGACTATAGACTAGACTAGATTATAGACTAGACTAGACTAGACTATAGACTAGACTAGACTATAGACTAGACTATAGACTAGACTATAGACTAGACTATAGACTAGACTATAGACTAGACTATAGACTAGACTATAGACTAGACTATAGACTAGACTATAGACTAGACTATAGACTAGACTATAGACTAGACTATAGACTAGACTATAGACTAGACTATAGACTAGACTATAGACTAGACTATAGACTAGACTATAGACTAGACTATAGACTAGACTATAGACTAGACTATAGAAACTATAGACTAGACTATAGACTAGACTATAGACTAGACTATAGACTAGACTATAGACTAGACTATAGACTAGACTATAGACTAGACTATAGACTAGACTATAGACTAGACTATAGACTAGACTAGACTAGACTAACGACTATAGACTAGACTATAGACTAGACTATAGACTAGACTATAGACTAGACTATAGACTAGACTATAGACTAGACTATAGACTAGACTATAGACTAGACTATAGACTAGACTATAGACTAGACTATAGACTAGACTATAGACTAGACTATAGACTAGACTATAGACTAGACTATAGACTAGACTATAGACTAGACTATAGACTAGACTATAGACTAGACTACTAGACTAGACTATAGACTAGACTATAGACTAGACTATAGACTAGACTATAGACTAGACTATAGACTAGACTATAGACTAGACTATAGACTAGACTACAGACTAGACTATAGACTAGACTATAGACTAGACTATAGACTAGACTATAGACTAGACTATAGACTAGACTATAGACTAGACTATAGACTAGACTATAGACTAGACTATAGACTAGACTATAGACTAGACTATAGACTAGACTATAGACTAGACTATAGACTAGACTATAGACTAGACTATAGACTAGACTATAGACTAGACTATAGACTAGACTATAGACTAGACTATAGACTAGACTATAGACTAGACTATAGACTAGACTATAGACTAGACTATAGACTAGACTATAGACTAGACTATAGACTAGACTATAGACTAGACTATAGACTAGACTATAGACTAGACTATAGACTAGACTATAGACTAGACTATAGACTAGACTATAGACTAGACTATAGACTAGACTATAGACTAGACTATAGACTAGACTATAGACTAGACTATAGACTAGACTATAGACCTAGACTATAGACTAGACTATAGACTAGACTATAGACTAGACTATAGACTAGACTATAGACTAGACTATAGACTAGACTTAGACTAGACTATAGACTAGACTATAGACTAGACTATAGACTAGACTATAGACTAGACTATAGACTAGACTATAGACTAGACTATAGACTAGACTATAGACTAGA
The DNA here is from genome assembly GCF_015586225.1 of Lucilia sericata. Classification (NCBI taxonomy): domain Eukaryota; kingdom Metazoa; phylum Arthropoda; class Insecta; order Diptera; family Calliphoridae; genus Lucilia; species Lucilia sericata. Next base: position 3,364 of record NW_023997349.1, on the reverse strand, counting down.
CTATAGACTGACTATTGACTAGACTATAGACTAGGCTATAGACTAGACTATAGACTAGACTATTGACTAGACTATAGACTAGGCTATAGACTAGACTATAGACTAGACTATAGACTAGACTATAGACTAGGCTATAGACTAGACTATAGACTAGACTATTGACTAGGCTATAGGACTAGACTATAGACTAGACTATTGACTAGGACTATAGACTAGACTATAGACTAGACCTATTGACTAGACTATAGACTAGGCTATAGACTAGACTATAGACTAGGCTATAGACTAGACTATAGACTAGACTATAGACTAGGCTATAGACTAGACTATAGACTAGACTATAGACTAGACTATAGACTAGACTATAGACTAGACTATAGACTAGACTATAGACTAGACTATAGACTAGACTATAGACTAGACTATAGACAGACTATAGACTAGACTATAGACTAGACTATAGACTAGACTATAGACTAGACTATAGACTAGACTATAGACTAGACTATAGACTAGACTATAGACTAGACTATAGACTAGACTATAGACTAGACTATAGACTAGACTATAGACTAGACTATAGACTAGACTATAGACTAGACTATAGACTAGACTATAGACTAGACTATAGACTAGACTATAGACTAGACTATAGACTAGACTATAGACTAGACTATAGACTAGACTATAGACTAGACTATAGACTAGACTATAGACTAGACTATAGACTAGACTATAGACTAGACTATAGACTAGACTATAGACTAGACTATAGACTAGACTATAGACTAGACTATGGACTAGACTATAGACTAGACTATAGACTAGACTAAGAAAATTTTTCCACTTTATTCATTTCCATCACTCTTAAACATATAAAGTTGTTATCAATTTGGCAACGACTGTGTCATCTCACTTCAAATGTTGATGTCAAAAGAAAAACAACAGTTATCGATAAATATAGATGACGACAATGAATATAGCCGGAAAAAATAAGGGTGATTGTAACTATTACACACATAAACTTCAGATACATTTTTTGCTTCAAAAGGATGTGACATTTCCTCCTCATTGTTAACTAAAACAGTTTTCATTTAAACGTACTCTTAAAAGGACAATAACAATATGCTGCTGGGACCAATAAAAGATTTCCAAGTCATTGTTCAGTTAATACTTTTTATAGTTTGTATCGTGGAAATGATGATAATTCAAATCAACGAAAGAAATAATTTTATTAGAGAACGCCAAAGAAGAAGAAGAAGATATGAACCACAAGATTTTGAAGAGGTTTTATGAACGGAGAAAAATCTTTGAAATGCAGCCGGTTTCTTTAAGCCGAATGAAAAGTAAGTTAATGAAAAAATTGTATTTATTTTGTAAAGTACGTGTTGCATGCTGGGGTGTTTTTTTGAAACCCTTCACCATCACCGAAATTATATGTTAGAGGATATATATAAATATGTCATTCAACAGCAAGAACAACACGTTAAGTTTGAAGCTGTGTGTTGTTATTGCCAAAATCAGGGATGGACAATTGTGTGTGGGAAATTTAGCATGGAAAGGAAAAGGAAAAGATTGAAAATGGGGTGTTATTTGTAACTCTGATACCAAGGACTATTTTTTGAACCTTTTTCCTTCATAAACTGGTACTTTTTGAGTTTTCTGTAATATTGAATGTAGAAACATAAAATTGAGCATGCTGGTACATTTTCGTTCTTCAAAAGGTACTTTTTGAATTTTCTATAATATGGAACCTAAAAACATATAATCAGACATATAGTATCCTGATGGAATGAAAATCTAAAGGAGTTAATTTTTTTGGTACTTTTTGTTTTTTAACTGGTACATTTTGAATTTTTTATAATATTGTACATAAATATGCAGCATACTGACTGAATGCAAATATATAAAAGAGGATTTCTGGTACTTTTTCGTTATTCTGAATTGAATAAATGAAAATTTATAAGAGTAAAAGTACCAAAAAGTTACTTTTTCGTTTTTCAACTGGTACTTTTGAATATTCAACTATAAAAACATACAATCAAAGACGCAGCGTTCTTGCCGAACGAAAATCTATAAAAGGGGACTTTCTAGTATATATTTTTTAAATAAAATAGATATTGATTGTTCTTTTAACACCCTATGGTGAAGGGTATATAAGATTCGGTATAGCACTCTTTTTATTTAAATAACATTCTCTTTTATGCCTATTTATCACATAAAGTTTTTATTGTAAACAAATAAAACATTATCAATTTATTGAAGACGTAACTTTCCATTTCTTTGTTTCATTAAGAACGAACGTCTTTACCTTTTTAAGAAACGACCTTGATGCCGTTTAATTGGTAAGAGAGATCACAGTATAAATTTCTGTGTTAATGTATCACTGACTTTTAAAAGTTTTAGTAAGTCGACAATGTAAATTCCTGTTTAAAAATATTTACATTAATCGCCTGCTTACCAACCGGCAGAAATATACGAAAGGACATCGTTATAAGAACTTACAAAGTGTTTTCGACCCTGATATTGCTGGTTGAATATAGTTGAATGTCCACTACAAAAGACGACTATTCATATTTTTACTATATATTAATTAAAAACAATATTCTTGTTTTACCTTATAAACCCATACTTACACTATCAATGTGTTAAAACTCAGCTTAATTTTTTTCCTAGTAAAGAACATTCATATCTGATCACATATAAATTTAAAACTAAATTCATTGACATTACCACAACAATTTTATTCACTTAACATTACACACACACATATATACATATATGTATATCGTATGTAACCATATCGATTGTTTGCAATAATCCTGATACATCTCATGATGATGATGACGTTTAATGTTGAAAGTGATTTTTTTGGAATCACATTTAAAGGAAAACTACTGAAGCACAAAGAGCTTAAGATACGGAAACAAGTTCATTAAGCCCGTTATCAATTATTTAGAATCATTAAAAACGATGTTATTTTTTCACTCCCAATGAAATCGAAAGTTATATTATATCATGCTTTTGTTAACAGTATTCTGGCAGCAAAAAACACTTGAAATGCAGTAACGTTTTGTTACTTATATGTATGCAGTTCTGATTTATTTTAAATTAACAGTTAAATATACATAGGTGGATCATCATAATGAAGTTTATAATGACGTATGTAGTACTATAAAGCAGTTAAGGCAGAGATTCCAAATTTTTTTTTCGTTTATAGTTTAGTGTATAGTCTAATCATTGTTTTGTCCATAGTCTATTCTATAGTCTAGTCCATAGTCTAATCTATAGTCTAGTCCATTGTCTAATCTATAGTCTAGTCTAAAGTCTAGTCTATAGTCTAGTCTATAGTCTAGTCTAAGTC